>NW_025950268.1:0-10072 GCF_021028975.2 Sphaerodactylus townsendi | reverse complement strand
AAGGGGTGTTTAGCCCCCTCCAGCCAGTGGCGCCAAGTGGAGAGTGCTACTTTGATGGCCGCAGTCTCTTTATCCCCTACAGTCCAGTTGAGTTCAGCACCAGAGAATTTCTTTGATAAATAAGCACACGGAACCAGCCTACCATCTTTATTTTTCTGCAACAGGGCTGCCCCAAGTGCTTTGTCCGAGGCATCCACGTGAACCACAAAAGGGAGATCTGGGTCAGGGTGCTTTAGGATAGGTTCGGTGGTAAAAGCAGACTTTAAGAGTTGAAAGGCTGTTTGACACTCTTCAGACCAGGAAAGGGGGGCCCCGGGCTTGGCGGACAGTGGATCTTTACCCTTAGTGCGTAAGAGGTCTGTGAGAGGGAGAGTCAGTTCAGCGAATTGGGGTATAAAGTCACGATAGAAATTAGCAAAACCAAGAAAAGATTGGAGTTCTTTGCGGTTGGTGGGGGCAGGCCATTGGAGGACCGCGTCAATTTTAGCAGGATCCATTTTCAAGCCCTCGGGCGAGATCCGGTAACCCAAATAGTCAATGGAGGTCTGATGAAAACAGCATTTGGAGAGTTTGGCAAAGAGAGAGTTGTCGAGCAAGCGTTTCAATACCTCCCGAACCAATGTTTCATGCTCTTCTATGGTTTGTGAATAAATTAAAACGTCATCTAAGTATACCACAACTCCCTTGTACAATAAATCATGGAGAACTTCGTTGATAAGGGCCATAAAAGCCCCGGGGGCCCCACTTAACCCGAATGGCATTATCAAGTATTCAAACTGTCCAAACTTTGTGTTAAACGCAGTCAAGTGTTCATAGCCTTCAGCAATTCTGACCCTGTAGTAAGCTTCTCTCAAGTCCAATTTAGTAAAAATGCGCCCTTTGCCCAGTGCATCTAAAAGGTCCTTGATCAAAGGCAAAGGATATTTATTGGACAGGGAGACTGCATTGAGACCTCGATAATCTGTGCAAAGCCGTAAAGACCCATCTTTTTTTTTTACAAACAAAACGGGAGCAGCGTGTGTGTGTTTGGTAGCCCGCCGTATGAACCCGCGAGCGAGGTTCTTGTCCAAGAAGGCACGAAGTTCCTTCTCCTCATTGGGACTCATACGGTAGATTCTACCTTTGGGCAGTTGCGCCCCTGGTTGTATAACGATTTTGCAGTCAGTGTCTCTATGGGGTGGCAACTGATCGCATTCTTGCTCCTGAAAAACTCTGGCTAGATCATGGTACGCCGGTGGGATGCCAATAGGATCGGGAGCAATCGCTGATGAAGCCAGGGAGGGGGGTGTGTCAGGAGAAGTTGGGTTTTCCCCCCAATTCATGTGTTCACCGCAGGGAGGGTCAGTGAATTCTAAGATCCGTTCTTTCCAAATGAACTTTGGTTCATGTAACAATAACCATGGCATGCCCAAAACTATGGAGTGTTTGGCCACTGGCGCCAAAATAAAACTAATTTTCTCCCAATGGTCGGCGCAACGGAGGAGAACCGGTTGTGTTTTGAACTGGGCCGGTCCTTCGTTCCCGAGGGGGCTGCCGTCCATTTGGGTGAATGGTATGGGCTTAGCCAGGGGAATTTGATCCAGACCTAGCTCCTCTGCCACCTGGGGCCGCATTAAGCAATGGGAGCAGCCAGAATCCACAAGGGCCGAGGCTATAATGCGAGTATGTTTAGCGGGGTTGGCCAGAAACGCTTGGACAGTAATGGGAGCGCTGCCTTCACTCACCGCGTCAGGAGTCGGACCCATATCCATGGGGGCTGAAGAAAGGCAAACAGCTGCTTCCCCCTCCTCTGGGTCGCCTTCGATGACCGCCTTAGATGAGCCTGTCGGGGGCGGCCCCGACTTGCGTGGTGGCTTGGCAGATGGGGTGCGCGTGGCTGGAGCGGTTGGTTTTTGTTTCTTCGGACAGTTGGCGGCTAGATGACCTGGTCCTCCGCAGTACAGACACAATCCCAGTCGGCGACGGCGCTCAGAGGTGGACTCGGTGGGGGCGGCTGGGCTTGTCTTGGTGGGCGCAGTGGCAGGCTTCGGGCGTGGGCGGCCTCCGGCACGAGCGTATTCCAAGCGAGACGCCACCTGGGATCCCAACTGGATCCAATCAGCAATAGTGCGAGGAACCCGAATTAAAAACACCGTTTCACGCAGCTTGCCGTCAACAGCATCCGAGAAGTATTCGCATTTCATGCGTTCAGGCCACTCAGGAGGGAGTCGAGCAGCCGCCGCACGAAATTCACGGGCAAATTCTGCAAACGGTCGGTTGCCCTGCTGGATAGTTTTGATGGTGCGGATAGCCTCATTTTCGGCACCCGGATCTTGGAAGCGCGCTCTTAAGGCTTGGAGGAAGGCGGGCACTCTGCGAGAGTCTTCATCTTGCAAATCCAAAAGAGTCACAAACCAGTCGGCTGCTGCCCCATCCAGGACTGAGCCGATGTCCCGTATTTTTTCGCGCTCAGACCGGTATAAATCATCATAGTCCTCCATGTGGGCATCAAGTTGCAAAATGAAGTAGGGAAGTTTGGAAGCGGTCCCATCAAAACGGGCAGGTATCGGGGGCCTATAGTAACCCCTTTCCACGGCTCTTGGCGCCGGCAGGGGCGGCGGTTGCACGGGTTGAGCAGGTTGGGCGGGCAGCGGTTGCACAGGGGGGGCCGGAATCGGGGGTGGTATCAATGCCGGTGCCGCTGGCGTTTGGGTGGCAGGACCCAGCAACGTTGCTCCTCTGGCGCCGGCAGTATTAGTAACAGCATAGACTCCAACTTGGGGCTTCCTGGTCTGCTGCCTCCTCAGTTCCCTCTCCAATGCAGCCAGCTCTCTCTCCTTACGGGTCAATGCATCCTGGTGCGCATGCAGAGCTGCTTTTTCTCGTTCCAATTTAGCCAGTTCGTCCCGTTTAATAGCTGCAGTAAGCTCACTTTGCGTGCGCAAGGCCTGAACGCTTTCGCGTTGCCGCTGTAAATCCAGTCTGGAGTGTTCCAGGACCTTATCATGGACTGACAGATTCTGCGCATATTGCCGTTGGAGCGCATCTTTGGCACGGTCCAACTCGAGTTGGACTTCTTTGCGTTGTTGTTCCCGGTCCCTCTGCAGGTTTTCGCGCTCTTGCTGCAATTGTGCCCGTTCCTCCTCCCATAGCTGGCGTTCACGGGTCCATGCTTCTTGGGCATCTCGCAGTCGCCCCACTTCCTCATCCCAGTTCTCTCTCGATGGGAGAGGGAACAGATCCGGCTGGGAATGCAGGCTTTCTTCGGACTCTTCGTCGTCTGGAAGCGAGACATCGGAGACACCGTAGCCACCGGTGGCTCCCCGGGGCACCTCAGGTGCGGCCGCTGGCCCGGGATCAGGGGGGTCCGATTGGAAGACGGTACGGATACCCCTCCCAATCCCAGGTTTAGTCCCAGTGTCCTTCGGACGGGCCCCAGTGCTGTGCCACGGTGGTTCTTTGGGAGCATCACCAAAATACGAGTCCAGGAATCGTTCAATGGACTCCTGGGTTGCCGCATGAAAGGTGGTCAGGCCCGTCTCCTCCATGACAGGTTGCATCTGAGGTTTGTAATCCACACGAAAACGGGTAGAGATCCGATCCACAGGCGCTCGATCCATAGACAGCGCCCCAAACGACTCATGTAAGTCCCCATGGTCGTCGTCACGTCCCTCGTTCCAACGGAGTAAAGGAAGACTCGTGCTGATACGAGGACGGGAAAGAGTCACCAGCGAGACCCGTTCTCCCGCCGGTTCCTCCAGATCCAGAAGGGAAAGGTCGGAGCCCTCTTTGGGGGCTACCGCACCTTCCGCAGCAACATTCAACCTCTCCATGCCGAGACACCAGAGGTCCACTGCAGTAGAAATATAGATGAATTAGGATTCCTGCCACAATGTAAGGAATTCCATAGAAGCAGAAATAAAAGGCTCTTTGGTGAAAAAAGACCGTTTATTCAGACATCTTAGAAAGCTCAAGTACACGCAGTGGCAGGAATGACACTTCCCGCCAGAAGCACAGGTTATAACTCTATCCAACCCATCCCCCTCCCGGCTTCCCATGGGAACGGAGACTTCATCTCCCGCGCAGAGATAAAGTCTCCGCAGTAGAAGCTGGCCCATCGCCCGGGCTGTGGAATGCACTCAAGGTTACTTTACCATCAACACCATTGAAACCTTTACACTCTGCCTCCCTTAAAGAAGACCCCTCCCCCCCAGGTTTATGCGGGAAGGCGCGGTGGAAAGCAGAAATAAGGGTGGGGGCGTCAATATTTTCGGAATAAATCCATTGATTATACCCAGAGGAATATCCCACCCAAGAGACTAAATATTGCAAGCGTTTGCGATTAAAGCGAGAGTCCAGGATGGCGTCAATTTCGTAGTGCTTGTGGCCATCAATAATAGTCGGTGGGGGTCTCTCCGGCGGGTCGTGCCAGGCATCGGAAGCGGGAGCCTCCTTGAGCAAACTGGAATGGAAGACAGGATGAATGTTACTAAGAGAGTTAGGCAAATCCAATCGGGCAGTGACATCATTAATCACTTTAGTAATCTGAAAAGGTCCCACGAATCTTTTGCCAAGTTTGGAAAATTTATGCACGTCTCTGAGATTTTTGGTAGACAAATACACCCAAGCGCCCACACGCAGAGGGAAATCCGAGCGGTGCTTATCCGCTTGCAGCTTTTGGGAGTCCTTAGCCTGTTGTAAGGCGGTCTGGACCAATTTCCACCCCTCGGCTAGGGATGAAATCCATTGTTGAAACTCTGGAGGGTCCAAAGCTGTCGCGGGTAGTTGTGGCAACGGTGGGAAGGAGCGACCAGACACAATTTCAAAGGGGGTTTTCTTTGTACTGCTATGAACCGCATTGTTATAGGCGTACTCCGCAAACGGAATGAGCTCGCACCAATTGTCTTGGTGGTAGTTGGTGTAACAACGTAAATACTGCTCTAGGGTTCTGTTCGTTCTCTCCGTCTCACCGTCACTTTGAACGTGGTAGGGGGCGGCGACCGCCGGGGCGGCCCCCAACAACCCCAAAAACGCCTTCCAGAACTTTGAAATGAATTGGGGGCCGCGGTCGGAGACCACCTTAACGGGGGCGGAATGTAGACGGTAAACATGTTGAATGAACAGCCGTGCCAACTTAGGAGCGGAGGGGATGGAAGCACATGGAATAAAATGGGCTTGTTTAGAAAATAAGTCCACCACCACCCACAAAACCGTGTTGCCATGACTTTCGGGCAAATCTGTAATAAAATCCATGGAGATGACTTCCCAAGGGCGGGAGGTCACCGGGAGAGGTTTCAACAGCCCATGGGGCTTTCCCGGAATGGTTTTGGCTTCTGCACAAACCGAGCAACCTTTAATATACGCCTCAATGTCCTTGCGCATTGCGCGCCACCAGAACTGACGGCGGGCCAAATGCAGAGTTTTCAGAAAGCCAAAATGTCCAGCCGAGCGGGCATCGTGGCAGGCTTCAAGAACCTGCTTGCGGAGGGGGGGGAGGCACGTACCAACATTCCCCCCTCCGCCAAACTCCATTCTCCAAACGCAATTGGGAGTCACTTTCCTCCGCTGGAGGCTCGTGCAGCCCCACCTCCTCGAGTTCCCGCAGGAAAGGAGAGACGAGACTAGGAATGGCCGGTGAAGGAGGAGTGGACGTTTGAGATCGGGTGACAGCCAGCCCCAACTGGGAGGGGGAGAGAACAGTGCGTGGAATGTCTCGTAAGGCAGCTCCACCCCCCTCCCCGGGTAGGCGCGAGAGCGCGTCAGCCAGTTTATTGGTTTTCCCGGGGAAAAAATGGACTGTAAAAGAGAAACGAGAAAAGAAATCGGCCCAACGGAGTTGTTTTGCGGACATCTTGAGGGGGGTGGAAAGAGCGGCCAGGTTTTTGTGATCCGACCAAACCTGAAGGGGTGTTTAGCCCCCTCCAGCCAGTGGCGCCAAGTGGAGAGTGCTACTTTGATGGCCGCAGTCTCTTTATCCCCTACAGTCCAGTTGAGTTCAGCACCAGAGAATTTCTTTGATAAATAAGCACACGGAACCAGCCTACCATCTTTATTTTTCTGCAACAGGGCTGCCCCAAGTGCTTTGTCCGAGGCATCCACGTGAACCACAAAAGGGAGATCTGGGTCAGGGTGCTTTAGGATAGGTTCGGTGGTAAAAGCAGACTTTAAGAGTTGAAAGGCTGTTTGACACTCTTCAGACCAGGAAAGGGGGGCCCCGGGCTTGGCGGACAGTGGATCTTTACCCTTAGTGCGTAAGAGGTCTGTGAGAGGGAGAGTCAGTTCAGCGAATTGGGGTATAAAGTCACGATAGAAATTAGCAAAACCAAGAAAAGATTGGAGTTCTTTGCGGTTGGTGGGGGCAGGCCATTGGAGGACCGCGTCAATTTTAGCAGGATCCATTTTCAAGCCCTCGGGCGAGATCCGGTAACCCAAATAGTCAATGGAGGTCTGATGAAAACAGCATTTGGAGAGTTTGGCAAAGAGAGAGTTGTCGAGCAAGCGTTTCAATACCTCCCGAACCAATGTTTCATGCTCTTCTATGGTTTGTGAATAAATTAAAACGTCATCTAAGTATACCACAACTCCCTTGTACAATAAATCATGGAGAACTTCGTTGATAAGGGCCATAAAAGCCCCGGGGGCCCCACTTAACCCGAATGGCATTATCAAGTATTCAAACTGTCCAAACTTTGTGTTAAACGCAGTCAAGTGTTCATAGCCTTCAGCAATTCTGACCCTGTAGTAAGCTTCTCTCAAGTCCAATTTAGTAAAAATGCGCCCTTTGCCCAGTGCATCTAAAAGGTCCTTGATCAAAGGCAAAGGATATTTATTGGACAGGGAGACTGCATTGAGACCTCGATAATCTGTGCAAAGCCGTAAAGACCCATCTTTTTTTTTTACAAACAAAACGGGAGCAGCGTGTGTGTGTTTGGTAGCCCGCCGTATGAACCCGCGAGCGAGGTTCTTGTCCAAGAAGGCACGAAGTTCCTTCTCCTCATTGGGACTCATACGGTAGATTCTACCTTTGGGCAGTTGCGCCCCTGGTTGTATAACGATTTTGCAGTCAGTGTCTCTATGGGGTGGCAACTGATCGCATTCTTGCTCCTGAAAAACTCTGGCTAGATCATGGTACGCCGGTGGGATGCCAATAGGATCGGGAGCAATCGCTGATGAAGCCAGGGAGGGGGGTGTGTCAGGAGAAGTTGGGTTTTCCCCCCAATTCATGTGTTCACCGCAGGGAGGGTCAGTGAATTCTAAGATCCGTTCTTTCCAAATGAACTTTGGTTCATGTAACAATAACCATGGCATGCCCAAAACTATGGAGTGTTTGGCCACTGGCGCCAAAATAAAACTAATTTTCTCCCAATGGTCGGCGCAACGGAGGAGAACCGGTTGTGTTTTGAACTGGGCCGGTCCTTCGTTCCCGAGGGGGCTGCCGTCCATTTGGGTGAATGGTATGGGCTTAGCCAGGGGAATTTGATCCAGACCTAGCTCCTCTGCCACCTGGGGCCGCATTAAGCAATGGGAGCAGCCAGAATCCACAAGGGCCGAGGCTATAATGCGAGTATGTTTAGCGGGGTTGGCCAGAAACGCTTGGACAGTAATGGGAGCGCTGCCTTCACTCACCGCGTCAGGAGTCGGACCCATATCCATGGGGGCTGAAGAAAGGCAAACAGCTGCTTCCCCCTCCTCTGGGTCGCCTTCGATGACCGCCTTAGATGAGCCTGTCGGGGGCGGCCCCGACTTGCGTGGTGGCTTGGCAGATGGGGTGCGCGTGGCTGGAGCGGTTGGTTTTTGTTTCTTCGGACAGTTGGCGGCTAGATGACCTGGTCCTCCGCAGTACAGACACAATCCCAGTCGGCGACGGCGCTCTGAGGTGGACTCGGTGGGGGCGGCTGGGCTTGTCTTGGTGGGCGCAGTGGCAGGCTTCGGGCGTGGGCGGCCTCCGGCACGAGCGTATTCCAAGCGAGACGCCACCTGGGATCCCAACTGGATCCAATCAGCAATAGTGCGAGGAACCCGAATTAAAAACACCGTTTCACGCAGCTTGCCGTCAACAGCATCCGAGAAGTATTCGCATTTCATGCGTTCAGGCCACTCAGGAGGGAGTCGAGCAGCCGCCGCACGAAATTCACGGGCAAATTCTGCAAACGGTCGGTTGCCCTGCTGGATAGTTTTGATGGTGCGGATAGCCTCATTTTCGGCACCCGGATCTTGGAAGCGCGCTCTTAAGGCTTGGAGGAAGGCGGGCACTCTGCGAGAGTCTTCATCTTGCAAATCCAAAAGAGTCACAAACCAGTCGGCTGCTGCCCCATCCAGGACTGAGCCGATGTCCCGTATTTTTTCGCGCTCAGACCGGTATAAATCATCATAGTCCTCCATGTGGGCATCAAGTTGCAAAATGAAGTAGGGAAGTTTGGAAGCGGTCCCATCAAAACGGGCAGGTATCGGGGGCCTATAGTAACCCCTTTCCACGGCTCTTGGCGCCGGCAGGGGCGGCGGTTGCACGGGTTGAGCAGGTTGGGCGGGCAGCGGTTGCACAGGGGGGGCCGGAATCGGGGGTGGTATCAATGCCGGTGCCGCTGGCGTTTGGGTGGCAGGACCCAGCAACGTTGCTCCTCTGGCGCCGGCAGTATTAGTAACAGCATAGACTCCAACTTGGGGCTTCCTGGTCTGCTGCCTCCTCAGTTCCCTCTCCAATGCAGCCAGCTCTCTCTCCTTACGGGTCAATGCATCCTGGTGCGCATGCAGAGCTGCTTTTTCTCGTTCCAATTTAGCCAGTTCGTCCCGTTTAATAGCTGCAGTAAGCTCACTTTGCGTGCGCAAGGCCTGAACGCTTTCGCGTTGCCGCTGTAAATCCAGTCTGGAGTGTTCCAGGACCTTATCATGGACTGACAGATTCTGCGCATATTGCCGTTGGAGCGCATCTTTGGCACGGTCCAACTCGAGTTGGACTTCTTTGCGTTGTTGTTCCCGGTCCCTCTGCAGGTTTTCGCGCTCTTGCTGCAATTGTGCCCGTTCCTCCTCCCATAGCTGGCGTTCACGGGTCCATGCTTCTTGGGCATCTCGCAGTCGCCCCACTTCCTCATCCCAGTTCTCTCTCGATGGGAGAGGGAACAGATCCGGCTGGGAATGCAGGCTTTCTTCGGACTCTTCGTCGTCTGGAAGCGAGACATCGGAGACACCGTAGCCACCGGTGGCTCCCCGGGGCACCTCAGGTGCGGCCGCTGGCCCGGGATCAGGGGGGTCCGATTGGAAGACGGTACGGATACCCCTCCCAATCCCAGGTTTAGTCCCAGTGTCCTTCGGACGGGCCCCAGTGCTGTGCCACGGTGGTTCTTTGGGAGCATCACCAAAATACGAGTCCAGGAATCGTTCAATGGACTCCTGGGTTGCCGCATGAAAGGTGGTCAGGCCCGTCTCCTCCATGACAGGTTGCATCTGAGGTTTGTAATCCACACGAAAACGGGTAGAGATCCGATCCACAGGCGCTCGATCCATAGACAGCGCCCCAAACGACTCATGTAAGTCCCCATGGTCGTCGTCACGTCCCTCGTTCCAACGGAGTAAAGGAAGACTCGTGCTGATACGAGGACGGGAAAGAGTCACCAGCGAGACCCGTTCTCCCGCCGGTTCCTCCAGATCCAGAAGGGAAAGGTCGGAGCCCTCTTTGGGGGCTACCGCACCTTCCGCAGCAACATTCAACCTCTCCATGCCGAGACACCAGAGGTCCACTGCAGTAGAAATATAGATGAATTAGGATTCCTGCCACAATGTAAGGAATTCCATAGAAGCAGAAATAAAAGGCTCTTTGGTGAAAAAAGACCGTTTATTCAGACATCTTAGAAAGCTCAAGTACACGCAGTGGCAGGAATGACACTTCCCGCCAGAAGCACAGGTTATAACTCTATCCAACCCATCCCCCTCCCGGCTTCCCATGGGAACGGAGACTTCATCTCCCGCGCAGAGATAAAGTCTCCGCAGTAGAAGCTGGCCCATCGCCCGGGCTGTGGAATGCACTCAAGGTTACTTTACCATCAACACCATTGAAACCTTTACACTCTGCCTCCCTTAAAGAAGACCCCTCCCCCCC
>NW_025950267.1:0-10075 GCF_021028975.2 Sphaerodactylus townsendi | reverse complement strand
TACTACTACTACTACTACTACTACTACTACTACTACTACTACTACTACTACTACTACTACTACTGCTACTATTATTATTATTATTATTATTATTATTATTATTAGAATAGAATAGAATAGAATCTTTATTGGCCAAGTGTGATTGGACACACAAGGAATTTGTCTCCGGTGCATATGCTCTCAGTGTACATAAAAGAAAAATACATTTGTCAAGAATCATAAGGTACAACACTTAATGATTGTCATATAGGTCTAGTAAGCAATCAAAAAACAATCAGTAGTACTAAAAACATAAAATGTAAAGTCATAAAATAAATGAAATGAAATGTCAGCACAATCATAAGTGGGAGGAGATGGGTAATAGGAATGATGAAAAAAGTAGTGCAGTAATTATATAATAAATATATAATAAATAGTTTGACATTATCGAGGGAATTATTTGTTTAGCAGAGTGATGCATTCGGGAAAAAACTGTTCTTATGTTGTTATTATTATTATTATTATTATTATTATTATTATTATTATTATTATTTATAAACCGCCCTCTCCCGAAGGGCTCAGGGTGGTGAACAAAACAAATAGAGCACAGATAAAATCAGTAATTCTCTTCCTCTTCCTCCTCCTCCTCCTCCTCCTCCTCCTCCTCCTCCTCCTCCTCCTCTTCCTCTTCCTCCTCCTCCTCCTCCTCCTCTTCCTCTTCCTCTTCCTCTTCCTCTTCCTTTTCTTCCCTTCGTTTCCAGTTGAATAAAAAGAGACTTCAGGTGTTCTGCAGAATTTTTCGGATCTTGGTCCTTATCACTTTTCTATGCTAAAGAGATTTTGTCCATTGAGTATTAAGTATTCTCCGCAGCTAGAGAATAACGATGTTGTTTTTCAGCAGGTGGGGCATGGATTCCACATCAAGATGCTCTGATCACACATCCCTAAGCTGGCATCCAGTTAACAGGAAATTCTGCAATTCACCTAAGATGCTCAGGAAGCTTTTACGCGGGGAGGAAATTACTTCTAAGACCTTATGCCTCAAGGCAAAAACTTGTTTTTTATAGACATAAAGAACACAAAGGTGTTTTCAGGTCAATTCCTGGAAGTCTTATGTATCTTGAGAAGTGACATCTTGAGTGTTTCACATTCATAAATATTGCGGTCTTCAATTCATTGCTGGCAGGAACGCATCGCACGAAATTGCGCTCTTCAGTGCCTTCATCAGTGCCAATGTGTCAGACACCTCCTATGATAGGTCTCAGACGCACAACCAACGTGAGACTGTTATTGGTACGTGCTAACTTATTAGTGAAACAGCCTTCTGCACTAACATCATATGGACACTTTCCATGTGGAAAATGTATACAATGTAATTTTTCTATGTCGTTTCTTCTATGAAGGTTCCTAATACTGATATTGTATGGACATTACGTCAATTTACTACTTGTGACTCAGATAAATGCGTGTATGCGATTGTGTGCCCAAGTCCAAAAATGTACGTGGGCAACACGTTACGCCCCTTAAAGTTAAGAGTGTCAGAGCACAGAAGTTGCATCCAGGCTAAGAAAATGGGAGCACCGCTGGTCGAACATTTTCTGACGCATAACCATACGGACACTGACCTCTGTTTTTGTGCGTTACAGCAAATCCAGGGATATTCTCCTCACATGAATCAAGACAAAATTATCCTCCAAGCAGAAAACCGTCTCGTATATAAGTTTAGAACAGATTCCATTGGATTAAATAGGTCATTGGATTTTTCTTGTCATCTTTAATACTGTGCCTTTAAGAACACTGACCAGGTGTCACTTATCAGCTTTGTAAATAGCTTCAACCAGAGAGAGTCAGTTACCAGAGAAAGGTGTGGTAGGATCTAACAGCTTCTTGGAAAGCGTCTGTGAGTTGAACTAATAATGTTTAGCATTTCTATTAATGAATTTAATAATTGATTATTTCACTATATATGTATGTTATAAATGCATATATATGTGCTTAATAAGTGGTGGGTTCGATAGGACATTGATATTTATGATATATGAAATGAGCTATGAATTGATATGATGTAATATCCATTGACAGATTACTTATAGAACACCTCATGTGCAAGTAAATGGCAAATTGGCACTGATGAAGGCACCGAAGAGCGCAATTTCATGCGATGCGTTCCGGATAGCAATGAATTGAAGACCGCAATATTTATGAATGAACTCTTGTGACTTATTGCAAGAACCTGGAATTTGAATGAATGTGGAAACACCCTTGAAGGGACTGTTTATGTTTAGATAAGAACATAAGAACATAAGAACTAGCCTGCTGGATCAGACCAGAGTCCATCTAGTCCAGCATTCTGCTACTCGCAGTGGCCCACCAGGTGCCTTTGGGAGCTCACATGCAGGATGTGAAAGCAATGGCCTTCTGCTGCTGCTGCTGCTCCTGAGCACCTGGTCTGCTAAGGCATTTGCAATCTGAGATCAAGGAGGATCAAGATTGGTAGCCATAGATTGACTTCTCCTCCATAAATCTGTCCAAGCCCTTTTTAAAGCTATCCAGGTTAGTGGCCATCACCACCTCCTGTGGCAGCATATTCCAAACACCAATCACACGTTGCGTGAAGAAGTGTTTCCTTTTATTAGTCCTAATTCTTCCCCCCAGCATTTTCAATGAATGCCCCCTGGTTCTAGTATTGTGAGAAAGAGAGAAAAATTTCTCTCTGTCAACATTTTCTACCCCATGCATAATTTTATAGACTTCAATCATATCCCCCCTCAGACGTCTCCTCTCCAAACTAAAGAGTCCCAAACACTGCAGCCTCTCCTCATAAGGAAGGTGCTCCAATCCTTCAATCATCCTCATTGCCCTTCTCTGCACTTTTTCTATCTCTTTGATATCCTTTTTGAGATGTGGCGACCAGAACTGAACACAGTACTCCAAGTGGGGTCGCACCACTGCTTTATATAAGGGCATGACAATCCTTGCAGTTTTATTATCAACTCCTTTCCTAATTATCCCCAGCATAGAGTTTGCCTTTTTCACAGCTGCCATGCATTGAGTTGACATTCCCATGGAACTATCAACTAAGACGCCCAAATCCCTTTCCTGGTCTGTGACTGATAGCACTGACCCCTGTAGCGTGTATGTGAAGTTTGGATTTTTTGCCCCTATGTGCATCACTTTACATTTAGCTACATTGAACTGCATTTGCCATTTCTTAGCCCACTCACCTAATTTATCAAGGTCCGCTTGGAGCTCTTCGCAATCCTTTGTGGTTCTTACCACCCTACATAATTTGGTATCATCTGCAAACTTGGCCACCACACTACCCACCCCTACTTCCAGGTCATTTATGAATAAGTTAAAGAGCACTGGTCCCAAAACGGATCCTTGGGGGACACCACTCCCTACATCTCTCCATTGTGAGAACTTCCCATTTATACCCACCCTTTGTTTCCTGTTCCTCAACCAGTTTTTAATCCATAGGAGGACTTCCCCTCTTATTCCTTCATTGCTGAGTTTTCTCAACAGTCTCTGGTGAGGAACTTTGTCAAAAGCCTTTTGGAAATCCAAGTAGACAATGTCCACTGGTTCCCCCTTATCCACATGTCTGTTTACACCCTCAAAGAACTCTAGTAAGTTTGTAAGACAGGACTTGCCTCTACAAAAGCCATGCTGACTCTTCCTCAGCAGGTCTTGCTTTTCTACATGTTTAATAATTTTATCTTTAATGATAGATTCTACTAATTTACCAGGAACAGATGTCAAACTGACTGGCCTGTAATTTCCCGGGTCCCCCCTAGACCCTTTCTTAAAGATTGGTGTGACATTGGCCATCTTCCAGTCTTCAGGGATGGAGCCTGATTTCAGGGATAAGTTGCATATTAATGTGAGAACATCAGCAATTTCATGCTTGAGCTCTTTAAGAACTCTTGGATGAATGCAATCTGGGCCCGGGGATTTGGTAACATTTAGTTTATCAATGGCTGCCAGAACTTCTTCCTTGTCTACCACTAACTTTGCTAGTTCCTCTGATTCACCTCCTAAGAAGCTTGGTTCAGGTGCAGGAATTTTCCTCACCTCCTCTTGGGTGAAGACAGATGCAAAGAATTCATTCAGCTTCTCTGCAATCTCCCTGTCATCTTTTAGCACACCTTTTGTTCCTTCATCATCTAACGGACCTACCGCTTCCCTAGCTGGCTTCCTTCTTTTGATGTACTTGAAGAACTGTTTGTTGCTAGTCTTGATGTTCGCAGCCATGCATTCCTCATAATCCTTTTTTGCCTCCCTTACAGCTAACTTGCTTCTCTTTTGCCACCATTTGTGTTCTCTCTGGTATTCTTCATCAGTTAAGTTGGACTTCCATTTTCTAAAAGACATCTTTTTTTTCCTAATAATTTCCTCAACCTCCCTTGTTAACCATGGTGGCTTTCTTTTGGACTGGGCGCTGCCTTTCCTAGCCTGCGGAACACATTCCAGCTGAGCTTTTAAGACTGTGTTTTTAAATAACCTCCAAGCACCTTGGACATTTTTGACTCTCTTGATTTTCCCTTTCAGCTTCCTGTGCACTATCCCCCTCATCTTTGAGAAATTTCCCTTTCTGAAGGCAAATGTAACTACATTAGTAGTTGTCACTTTTTCGCATGCAGAGATACTGAATCTGACAGCATTGTGGTCGCTGTTCCCTATCGGCTAAACAACACTGACTTCCTGCACCAGGTCCTGGGTCCCACATAGAATTAGATCTAGGATCACATCTCCCCTGGTTGGTTCTACAACCATCTGCTCTAAGCCACAGTCATTTAGCATATCCAGGAATGTTCTCTCCTTACTATGACCTGAACATGCATTTTTCCAGTTTATGTGGGGATAGTTAAAATCGCCCATTACCACGACATTTTTGCTTTTGTTGGCCTCTCTAATTTCTTTTTCCATCTCAGAATCCTCTTGTGCACTTTGGTCAGGGGGACGATAATATATTCCTACTGTTAAACTATGCTTCACCCCTGGTATTGATATCCACAGTGCTTCTGTAGAGGAATCAGCTCCCCCTGCATTGTCTATTTTATGTGACACTATGCTCTCTTTGATGTAGAGGGCCACCCCACCCCCAATACGCCCTGTCCTATCCTTCCTGTAGAGCCTGTAACCTGGGATAACAGCATCCCACTGGTTCTCCTCATTCCACCATGTCTCTGTGATGCCCACTATATCAATGTCCTCCTTCAAAACTCTGTACTCCAGCTCCCCCATTTTAGGTCGAATGCTTCTACTATTAGCATAGAGACACTTGTATACTCTGTCTCTGTCCCTAACCTGGGATTTATGTGTTTTGCCCTCTAGCCTTTTGTAGACACTATCACTTATCACATTGCTATGCTCCTCGCTTGTATGTGGTTGATTTAGAAAAACCTCTCTCTGTGTCTGCATCCCCATGGACTCTGTATTCCGAACCGAAGTCACCTCAGCTCCTGTCAGCTTTCCCCCAAGGATCAGTTTAAAAGCTGTTCTGCCACCTTTTTAATGTTGAGCGCCAGCAGCCTGGTTCCTCTTTGGTTAAGATGAAGCCCGTCCCTTTTGTACAGGCCTGCCTTATCCCAAAAGGTTCCCCAGTTCCTGACAAAGCTGAAACCCTCTGCCTTACACCACCTTCTCATCCACGCATTGAGACCCTGTATCTCCGCTTGCCTAGCTCGCCCTGCGCGTGGAACAGGTAGCATTTCGGAGAATGCCACCTTGGGGGGCCTGGATTTTAACCTTTTTCCTAGCAGCCTAAATTTCGCTTCCAGAACCTCCCGGCTACATTTCCCAATGTCATTGGTACCAATGTGGACCACAACTGCTGACTCCACCCCAGCACTGTCTAACAGCCTATCTAGACGAAGCGTGACATCCGCAACCTTCGCACCAGGCAGGCAAGTCACCATGCGGTCATCACGCCTGTCACAAACCCAACTCTCTATATTCCTAATGATCGAATCACCCACTACAAGGAGCCCCCCACCTCCCCGAGGGGTATCCTCAGTGCGAGAGGATATCTGACCACCAGCTAAGGAAGGGGTCCCATCTAAGGGAGCATCTTCCACCACCTCAGACTGGCACCCTCCGTCACCCAGACTCTCATTCTCCATGACATCTGAAGAGATGTCACCTTGGGAGTGGGACCCGGCTGCTAGGTCCCCGAAAGCCTCGTTTGTTGCCCTCTCTGCCTCTCTCAGCTTCTCCAGGTCTGCCACCTTGGCTTCAAGAGAACGCACATGTTCCTTGAGTGCCAGGAACTCATTGCAGCTAATGATCAGATTATTGAATAGAAAAATAGAAAAATAATTCATGTGATGGTAGAACATTGAATGATGAAATTCTGTTGATATGAGATAGATATATAATTACAATTGTATGTTATGAGCATTGTTCCTTAATATATAAGAAATACCAAACCTAAATTGGCTGCCCAGTGGGTGACGTGTTTGATGTGTATTTACTTAAGTAACACCATTTTCTCCCTGATTTCATGGCCCAAGCTAAGCTCATCTTGTCAAATCTTGAAAGCTAACCAGGGTTGGCCCCAGGAGGAGGGAAATATCATGGGGCAAATCTGCTTTAGGACTGGGAAGTGCGTGAACTTCTTGCATGGAACCGGGTATTTCTCTTGCTCTAGCCAGGATATTTGGACTGTGCAGAAACGATCAGTGTGTGAGCTGCCTTGAGTCACAGTGAGAAAAGTGAACTATAAATAATGCAAATAAATTATCATGCCGCCTTCAAGAACAGAAACCCCAACTCCTTGTGCATGAAAATCTTTATCACAAGATCTTTATCACAAGATTTTTATCACAGCACCCTTTATCACAGTGTTTGTCGTGGTCATTCTTATTTTCTGTATTCGAATTTCTGAATTTCCAATGTCTCTCTTTAGAGACATAAACGGTTTAATTTAATTTTCTGTTTGTTTTAGGGGTTTTTTTTTTAAAAAATTGGCTTTTTAAAGATTAGATTTATTATGCCTCTTCATTCTTTTTGTTATGTTAGATTTTATTTTTATTGGTTTCGAGGGTCTGAGCTTTCCAGAGTCAACACTCCTTAGGTCAGAACGAAATCTTATACCCTCCAAATCTCACTGGTCTCAAGGTGCCACTGAAAGCTCAGCAAAAACAACTTGCTGGTGATCCCTGACCTGGACGTGGCCCAAGAGTCCTCAACCAGGGCCAGAACTTTTCCAGCTTTGGTCCCAGCTTGGTGGAATGCTCTGTCAAAAGAGACCAGGGCCCTGCGAGATCTGGTACAGTTCTGCTGGGCCAGCAAGACAGATCGTTTCTGCCCGGTTTATGGTTGAAAACGGCAGCAGCATTCCATCTGTTTGATCTCCCCTTCACTGTCCCCTTTTCCTTTTCCTTCTTGTTTTCCTGGGCCTATTATTTTTTTTGGCCAGTATAAATGGTGTTGTAGACATGGTTTTTGGAAGAAGAAGAGGAGTAGGAGTAGGAGTTTGGGTTTATATCCCACCTTTCTCTCCTGTAAAGAGACTCTAGGGCCCTTTCCGCACACACGCGGAAACGCATCTTCACCGGCATGAATTATGCCGGTGGAGGCTCCGAGGCTGTTCACACCGCAGCGTGTGAGCAGCCCCTGACTCCCCCCCGCAGCCAGAGAGGCGGCTCCGCACCGAGCCACCTCTCCTCCGGTCCCGTCCACTGACCTCGTCTTCCAGTGTCGCTCTGGAGAGCTGCAGGGACCTGCCCACGCTGCCCTCTGATCTCCAGCGTGGTTGGGTCTCTGCAGCCCTCCAGAGTGACGCTGGACAGGCAGGTCAGTGGAGGTGACGAGAAAAGTGGCGGCGGCGTCCCAGCGGTGCAGTTCACACCACACTGGTGGGAACCCGCCACTTTGCAAAAACCTCACTAGTTTTGCGAGGTTTAAAGTGGTGACTTCACGCTTCTCTGGGGCGGCCAGGATGTGGGAATACTTCCCCAGGGATGGCGTTTTTGCCATCCCTGGGGCGCTCTATTCTGCTTGTGCAGAAAGGTCCTAGGTGGCCCACAAGCTCCTCCTGCTGTTGACCACTAACCACCACTCCTTCAATAGTTTTACACGGTTGAATTGTTTGAGATGTTAATATGGATCTGCAAATGGATCTGCAAATGATTAACTTGAGAACCAACAGCTTTCTTTCTATTGCTCTGTGAAACTACATGACAAGAGAATTGATCGTTAGATGTCTTATACAACTGTTTATTTGCATTGGAGAAAATGCCATCAACAAGGTATTAGACAGGAAATTGTTAATGTACAGCAAATGTTCAAGGAATATGCAGTCTAGCATTTTATTAATATTATCTGGTTACTTGTACATTTTACATGAGGTTCATATGCAGGAAGGAGGTTATTAATATTATCTGGTTACTTGTACATTTTACATGAGGTTCATAAGCAGGAAGGAGAGGAGCCACATGAGGAGGAGCAAGAAGTGGGTAGCATATGGAAAAAGATTAAGTGTGCAATTCCAGACTCGCTTTCTTGGGAGGAAGCGCCACTGAACTTGACAAGTAAACACACTTAGGATGTTTGCCGCTTAAATCAGAAAGGGTAAAATCCTGCTTGACCAACTGCCATCAAATTTGCCTTGTAGATACCAAGTCTATCTCTCTAATTTTCCTCAGGAGTACAGCTGCCTGGCTGTGTGTTCAGCAAACTATACTTCCCAGGGTCCCAAAGTGCAATGTACCCCACAAAGAAATGAAATCTGGTTTCAATCTGGTTGGGGTGTTGATGAATGGGGTGTTGGGGTGTTGATGAATGAATTGAACTAGGAGTGTATGGCTTGGGCCCCTTCCACACATGCAGAATAATGCACTTTCAATCCACTTTCACAATTGTTTGTAAGTCCCCCCTCCCTCCCCTCTTCTTTGATAACATCTAGTGGATCCTACCGCCCTCCCCTGAGGGTTTTTGGGGGAGTTGACAGCAGGTGCCATCTTATATTAATGTAATTTTAATAATGTAGTATTTTAATGGGGTAGGGTTTATTTTTATTAGAGCCGTACTAATTTATATTTACTGGTTTTTAACTTGATATTGTGCTCTAATTACATGTTGTTCACCGCCCTGAGCCCTCCGGGGGAGGGCAGTCTATAAACCCAATTAACAACAACAACAACAACAACAACAACAACAACAACAACAACAACAAAGTGGATTTTGCTCTTCCGCACCGTAAAATCCAGCTGCAAAGTGGATTGAAAGTGGATTGAAAGTGCATTATTCTGCATGTGCAGAAGGAATCTTGGTTGTGCTGGTGCAGAGGAAATGCCAAAGAAGGAAATGCCATAAGAATTCCTTCCTGTTTCTCTTGTTCTGCCTTGGTGAGAGGAACAAATCTGGATTCTAGGTGTTTATGGTAAAAATTAAAGAGCATCCTATTATTCTAAGGCCTTCTTCTCAGTTGCAGATTTTACGACTTTCCCAGTGATATCAGGAACTGTCTAGAGACAGTCATGCAACACAATGGAATCTTCCTGTGACAAAGGATAAACCTTTTGATCTTGGAATGGCATCAATAGCTGGGTTTCAACTGGGGTTCCTCTCAATATAGTCTTCTTCTTCCTTGAAAACTTTCTGGAGGATCATCTTCATGCTCTCCTTACATATAGACTTCCTTTGTCTCCCAACCAGGGTATAAATAGCTGGGTTTACACTGCTGTTTAGACAGGCTAATAGCATTGCAATGTATGTTAGGTATGCTGACATATAATTTAAAAAGAAAATGTTGAGGATGAACATGATATTTAATGGAAAAGCAAAGAGTAGGAAGAAGACAAGGGTGAGCGAGACGACGGTCAAAAGCTTCCTCCTCTGATGCTGTCGTGCTTTTAAACGGAATTTAATGAACAGGGCCACCGTGGTAACAGTCATGACTGGAAGGCAAAGCAGCCCATTCACAACATATTGGTAATATGCTTCAATCCCAAAATATCCATTTAATACGAGAGCGCAGGTAACTGCAGTAAGCAGGAAGGAGAGGAGCCACATGAATGCGCAAACAACACTGGACAAACATTTTGGCTGGTGGCATTTATGCCAAAGTGGGAAGAAGACGGCCACACAC
>NW_025950266.1:0-16930 GCF_021028975.2 Sphaerodactylus townsendi | reverse complement strand
AGGGGCTGATGGGAATTGTAGTCCATACCATCTGGAGTGCCAAAGGTTCGCCACCACTGGACTATAAGTTAAACTATTCCTTCTATTCCTCCAGTTCCACAGCTAAACCAACCGAACTATTTAATGTGGTGAAACAGAGTTCTGTGTCTCTTGGAAATCCAAGAGGTATTGAACGTTATTGCAGAAGAAATGCCTCAGTAAGACCCAGAGAAGGGTGCATTTACGAAAGCAGATTGCAAGGTCCACTTCATAATTTTGAATTAATCAATTAATCAATTAACGCTACTTCATGGTCTGTAGTAAATTGGTGTAAAACTGCAAAAGACTTGCGGCAAAAATTGGAAAATAAATACTGTGTAAAGTCTTCTAAACAAACGCAGCTTATGAGAAAGAAACTATATAACTTTAGATTGCAGGAAACTGGAGATCTGTATCAACACCTTGACAAAATAATGGGGCATGTGAATCAACTTAAGGCAGCAGGGATTTCAATCACAAATGAAGGAATTAATGCCACAATTGTGAACAGTTTGGCAAGCTCGTATGCCAATCAAACTGCTGCATTAGAGATAAGAGACGAGATGGATGTTGAATACATGCTAATCTTTTTTGAAGGATGAATTTGCAAAGAGACAAGCTAATGAAATTTCTGGTGGAATGTCTGTGTTAAAATTACAGTATGGAAGTGAAGGTGCTGTGACAATTGCCATAAAAAGGAACACAGTGCAACATTTTGTCGGTTTAAGAAGGACTCAAGCAGACAGAAGCAGGATAATGTGCATGCATGTGAATCAAATCACAGCGCAGCTTCCAAAGGCAGATTCTCTGGGAGGAAGTAAAAAGGGAAATCTGCTCAGAAATTTACCTTTGCGGTTGGAAGCAAAAGCTCCAGTGGGAAGCATATTGGCTTTTAGATTCTGGATCTTTTTGCAACAATGTGAATTATTTTGTGGGCACTTTCGCACATGCAGAATAATGCACTTTCAATCCACTTTCAGTGCACTTTGCAGCTGGATTTGGCTGTGCGAAATAGCAAAATCCACTTGCAAACAATTGTGAAAATGGATTGAAAGTGTATTATTCTGCATGTGTCCTGAATGAAGTAAAAGGAGAGAGTTTATTTGAGGCTGGTGGCACTCCTTTGCCTGTGGAAGGAATTGGTGTTGTAAAACTCCATGTTCTCAATGCAGAAGGGGATCTGGTTGAACTTCACCTAAAGGAATGCACGAATGCCCCTCAAGCCAGTGAGAGTGTATTATCTGTGAGAAAGATTGTACACCGTGGACCTCAATTCTGGCTAAGAGGAAAAGTTTGCAGCCTCTTTCATCCTGAGTCAAATGTTGAGATTCTTGGAGAGAAAGTTGGTGCGTTTTACTATTTGAGGAATATTGAGGAGAAAGTATAGAAGGCAAAGCAAATGGAGTGCTCTCGTGCAAAATGTGTGGAAGCATGGCATGTAAGACTGAGTGCCGTAGAAATCTTCAGTCTGTGCACAAGCTGTTGAAGGAATGTGGTATTGATGTGGATGAAGGATTGTTGTGAAATATGTATAACAGCTAAAGGGATGGCCTCCAGCTACAAGGGAAGTAAGACTATGCACAACGAGGAATTGTTAAAGCAAGTGCATTCTGCTCTAATTGGCCTTTTTAGTCCTTCAACTGGAGGAAATAAATACATTTTAACTTTTATGGATGTTGGCAGTCATTTCACCCATTTATATCTTATAAAATCCAAGGATAAGGTGCTTGAGAGATTCACAGCTTATGTGGCAGCTGTGAAAAACAAGTTCCAAAAAGGCTCCAAAGGTTTTGTTTGGAGACAATGAGACTGAGTATTGCAACAATAATTCCAAAGATTTCTTGCGTAGGAGGGAATAAAGCACCGTAAGAGCATAGTATACCCATCTCAACAAAATGGTGCTACTGAGCACCTCAATGGAAACATCCAGGAAATGGTACACTGCCTCCTCTTTCATGCTGGCATGCCTGACCCCTGCTGGGTGGAGGCTGTAAATACAGCTGTCTATCCCCTGCACGGCTACAGGAAAAACACCATTTTAACTATGGTTCAGAAAGAAGGGAGCCCTAAAGCATTTGAAGGCATTTGGGTCTAGCCTATGCCCACATACCCAAGGAGAGAGGGGGGAAGCTAGACCCTAGAGCTGAAGAAGGAATCCTTATTGACTATGCTTCAAGAGGGAAAGGTTACAGAATTATGGACCCTAAGACATTTTGGGTCAAAATATGCAACGTGGTTCATATTGATGAAAGCAATATACTCCAAGCCAAAAAGAAAGTTGTGTCCACAGTACAGACCAGCCATGAAGCTGCTGGATAGGTCTCTTTTGCTGACATGGTTTCTAAAATATTTGCAAGTAATCCCCTGTTTTGTTTTTCCTCTTTTGCCCTGCACTAGAAAAACCTAGCCTGATACTTCTTTCCTCCTTGATTGGTGCAGTGACATCATTGTATGAAACAAAGCCAAAATTAAGCTGTAAGCATTTTTTTTTAATTGCAAAGCCGCTTACAAGGTGGTGCTCCAGGATGCTAAACAGTGACTCTCCATCAATGCACTGATCAACTGGATTGAAACTGTCAACTCCCCTTTGAAGGTGTCGGAAATCTGACAGTAAAGTGAACAACCTGCCGCTTAAGGGCACGTTTGTCCCTTGTGCTTTTTCATGATTCACTAATAGCTTTTATCAGAACAATAAGGCAAGCTTAACATGGCTTTGTGCCAGTAATTGCACCTCTGAGCACCAGGGAGTTGCATTTGCCTCCTCACACCCTCCAAAAAAGAACAGTTAAATCTCATCCGGACTTCTTGACATTCAATACTAGGGGAAAGGTTAAAGGAGACTGTAAATAAATCACATGATGACACTATCAAGCAGAGGCGTAGCAATGGGGAAAAGAACCTGGTGCACTGGTGCGTCCTCCTCCCCGTCCCACCATGCCACGTTCCCACCACGCCTCTGCCCCCTCTGCCATGCCTCCAGAACGCCCTCACCACACCCCCACAGGGGCGCGCACCCGGTGCATTGCTCAACCACCCCCCACTGTCCCCTTGGAGCTACGCCTCTGCTATCAAGTACTGACTAAAGGGAATTTCCACATTCAGAGGCAGTAAAAATTTAAGGCTCTGGGAGGCTTTGGCTTCTATGTTCTCTTTGTGGGCCCTTCAAGGCAACCACATGACCACGTGAAACAGGACTAGATGGACCACTGATTTGATCCAGCTGGGCTGTTTTTATTACCATCTATCAGCTGTTTTGTGCATCCTATCTCAGGAGTATTTCCAGCATTTTTTAAGTTTATACCCCAAATATAATGTTTGTATGTGGATGAAATAGGAAATGTATACACCAACTAGGGGACCAGGATTAGGTGCATCTTCCTTATATATCTCCACAGTATACACAGATGACCCTTCCACACATGCAGAATAATGCAATTTCAATCCACTTTTCAGTGGGATTTTACCATGCGGAATAGCAAAATCCACTTGCAAACAATTGTGAAAGTGGACTGAAAGTGCATTATTCTGCATGTAAGGAAGGGGCCTCAGTTGTACTAGACTGCCTACTGTACCTTTTTTTCTTTTAAAAAATTACCTTTTGGTAAAACCATAGTTCTCTTTCTCTTTTGCATTGGCTGAAAAAAAGAACTCATTCCTTTCATTTTGGGTCCAACCAGTGCTTATTCCTTTAGTTTAAAGGATAGAAAAATTATTCATCTTTTTGTAAAGGTCAGTGTCTTTACATAACAGGAAAAAAAATAAGCTAGTAAAGCCGTGGGACTTTTCTACGAGAATACTGTCACCCTTGTTTTAGAAGCAGAAAGTGAAGGAAATGGTCTGAGGTAAATCTGGAGCACTGAGAGAGGAAAAACCACAAATACTCCTACAGGCTTGGTCATCCACTAATTTTATTTCTTTGTTGTTAATTTGTTTTATTATAATCACAATATCTTCACAAATATAACAATATCTAAATATAACAAAAACATCTTCCTTTTTTGCACATTCATCACACACAACCACACTGAAAATGAGTACCATTTCTTAACAAAATCATCATGTACAAGTTGTTTACCATTCCAAGGGTGTCCATTTGCTGTTTATTTTCCATATATGTAATGTCTCATGTTTTGCGAAGCCATTTCTCTATATGTGGTAATTTCTCCTCCTTCCAACACTGTGTTATTAAAGGGGGGGGGGGTGTAGTTGTGAGGAGATTCCTTATAAGAACCTTTCCTTTTATAACATTATTATGATATCCTAAGAGAACAGTAATGGGATTCCTTGGGATCTTGCTATGAATAATTTCCCTATGATCTCATATATTATTTGCCAAAATATCTGCATATTTGGACATAACTGCCAGATATGAAGATGTTATATGATTTTTATATCTCCAGCGAACTGAGGAAGATGTCAACGTTATTTTTCCAAGTCTTGGTGAGGTATAATTAAGGCTGTCATGTGGCATTGAATTTCTAGTAGCAGCATGAGAAAGATTTTTTTTTAATCACCATGGGTGACTGTCAGGGGGATGCTATCTAGGTGACTGAGATACATTCCTGGAACTGTGTAACTGCTTAAAATAACAAATTACTGCTGATAGAAAGATATATGTAACCAGTCTGCTATATGTATCCACTGCCATCTGTGCATTCTTTCCTTGATTTTTACTTTATGGCTTTACACACTTCATAGACAACTAGGCTTCCCCTGGTACTGCTGTCCCATGAGAACTGTATTACATCTGTTATCTCGTAGATGAGGAAGTCAGGTGGCTTTCTCTTGCTATCTGTCGCCAACCTTGGGGCGCCTTAGCTCCAAATACTGTTTTTCACAAACTCTTGGGGAAATGGAAGAAGGCCCTCAACAGGTGATAAAGGGGACTGTGAATGCCAAGTTTGTCAGAACTGGCTTTGCCAAGTATGGTGCTTCGATGCCTACTCAATAAAAGCTACTGATCAATACTTCAGAGTCTGTTTATTGGCTTAAGGTTGGAAGACCTAACAGAGACAGCATAAGATCATCTCCAGGGAAATCCAGAAGTGACATTACACCTCTGTAAGAATCACTGAAAACTTTCAACAAATCCAGGGAAGACTGGTGTCCTCTTTCTCCCTGAAGTGACATTAGTTCTCTCCAGAAATTGCCAAACCCCCTATGGTTTTACCACAGAATTTCCCGTGATTCCTAGAGAGGTCTTCCTGAAAGTGATATCATGACGTTACTGATGGCCACACCCACATGCCCCACCCCACTGAGTCTCCTACTGGTTGCCAGGCTTTATTCTGATGTTTAGTGACATTTTTGAAAATATCTGCCTGTTATTGAAATCAAATAGTATCTGGAATTTTCATAATTAAATCAGTTTATCACCTATTCTTATATCTTATATCTATTCTTATAATCACTGGTTTTGTTTCTGTATCTGCTTAAAGGGTATATATTTTTCAACTCGCCCTTTATGCTCCAGTGATCTGGATATAATACATTCCCATTTATTTGTGGGATGAAATACATTTATTTGGCACTGAAGGGACAAAATCACACTTTAGATGTGGATATATTAGAACACTGTAACTGGCATTAATCCTGCCCCGCCTGATATCTTCAACAGGGTTAAAGATTGAGTGTTTATGTATAAAATCACATATTCTAATAGACCCTGCTTCTGCCTATTGCTTAAATGAATTGAAACTTGCCATATCCATCTTCAATAAGACTTCAATAAGAAAATATTAATTGCTGGATTTCTAATTTAGCCCAACATTTATCCCAGACTTCTGTCAGAACTTCTCCAATGAGATTCCCTTTTATCTTACAGCAATGCTTTTTATCTGTCCATAACCAGAACAAGAGTGGGATGTTTATTTTATTTTGCTCAAGCTCTCATTTCTCCGCTCTCAAACCAATTAGTCAGTGCCATTAGCTTTGTTGCATAGTAATACCTTGTGATGTTTGGAGGACTTTTCTACAAGAATACTGTCACTCAAATTTTAGAAACAGCAAGCAAAGGAAATAGTCTGTGCGGTGAATCTAGGGTTCTGAGAGAGAAATAAAAACACAAATGATTTTTGTGTTTCTATCAATGTATTTCTTTTATTAGATTTAACAAGCCACCCCTCTTTTTCCAGGTGTGGGGTGGTTGATAACATAAAATCATCTACAAATACTGAAAACATTTCAGTAGTTACGGTCATTTCAAGTTATACAATCCAAGAGGCACAATGTTACAATACTGCAGGGGGACATAGACTCAAGATATTTTGAAGGGAAAAATGGAGAGGGAAGGAAACGGGAAGGAGAACGGAGGAAGGGAGGGATAAAGGGGGGAGCGGGAGGCCAGATGGTTATATGGCTGCCTCAAACATAGGCCTGCCTCAACAGCTCTGTCTTACAGGCCCTGCAAAATTGCTTAAGATCTCACAGAGCTGTGGTCTCATTAGAATGTTCCACCAGGCTGAGGCCAGCACTGACTACCTCCAAGTACGCATAGCCCTATTCGCCAACAATCCCATGGCATCTCTTGGGCCACCTGTGTTCCCATCATCAAACTATCTGCCATACTGAAGGTGCTGTGAGAAGCCTACCCTTTCCTCTGCTGTCTGTCCTAAGGTGCATGGCTGCTTCTAACTCAGCCGTTGCCGTTCCAGACATGCTGTGTGCATGTATATGCACAGCCTATTTCAAATTACAGTAACCGGGAAGAGCAGCAAGATGAGACTGTGAGCTTCTTGAATGTGCAATTTGGTTTTGAGAAGATTTGGAGGTTTAGCTGCTAAAATGCGACTCAGCCCCATCTAAGCCTATTCTGACACTGCTCAAAGCTGCATGCACAAGTTTCCTTTTGCCCTTCTTTTACTACTCTTCTCCCATTTCCATATTCTTTCGCTAACTTTTTCCAGTCCCTTGGCGCTTCCTTCATAAGTCAGCTTTTGCAGCCGCTTCACCCTAATGCTCTCTGACTTGCTGTCGGAGCCTTATCAATGCTTGGCCCACCTTTCCGCTTGCTGAAAAGGTCAAGTTCCCAAGTCCTTTTACACTCTCTGCTTTCTAAAGCAAAGGCCAACTAAAGGGCTCCGAGGCATTTTTGTGTTAGAGAACAATTGCATTGAATTGCACAAAGAGCACCAAGCAGTTGCAAAGGAAGATGACCCAATCCATCGGGCTTTTCTCCCAAAAGAAGGTGAAGGACACAAATTTGTCCTGTACTAGCTACATTTTTCATTAACTTGTAAGGAGGTTTCTGGAAAATTCCACTAGCTCTGACCTTTTGAATCCTGGATTTCCTACCTGATTTGTTAATCTCTCTTATCCTACATTGACAGTGCAAATTTATTTAGGAAACCATTGTCTTTCTATTATTATTTCTTTATTTTTGTTTCAACGAGGCCTGACTCAAGATGGCGCCCGGAGCAGTTCATTAAGGAGAAGCTCCAGTTATTTTTCTTTTTCAAACCTTTAAAGTTAGTTAAATGAGATGGAAAACCATTTTCAGCAAATTAGATAGGAAATTCTTGTTAGTGAACTACCTTTTGTGGCGGTGCTGTGTGGCAGCGAGTGAGTGTGGGGGTGCAGAGCTCGGAATGCAGTGCTGTGGAATCAACATGTGTCCAACTCCTGTTTTGTCGAGCCGCTGTGCTATTGCTGAGAGATGCCGAGAAACCAAGACTGGTAAAGAGCCCCAATTTGATTGGGGAGCCAGCTGGGGGGAGGCTGGTGGCAGGAGCCCCCCCCCCCTCAGTAGATTGAATGGTGGGGAGCAAGTGGCAAGGGCTTCCCCATGACGGCGGTGCAAGGATCCGATGGTGGCGGTTTTCTCGGCGAGTTAGACAGGGGAGAGTCAGTGGCAGACACACACACACCCCGCAGCAAAGAGGGCAAGGCTCACCATAGTGGCAAGGACAGGTATACGCGGGTGGTAGGACTATCTTACTACACCAGGTAGCCAGGAGTTGAATGGCGGAGAATCTGTGGCAGAGATTTCCCTGCCATGGCAGACTGAGACTTCTAATAAGATCAGACGTAGGCTCATTCCGCATATGCAGAATTATGCACTTTCAAACTGCTTTCAGTGCTCTTTGAAGCTGTGCGGAATGGCAAAATCCACTTGCAAACAGTTGTGAGAGTGGTTTGAAAATGCATTATTTTGCATGTGCGGAAGGGGCCATGGATCCTGCTGAACTGGCCTGCGTTGCCTGTGGGCAAGAATTGGCTTCGAGTCTTTGCACTGATTATCATTGCGACTCCCAACAGACCAGCGGCTATGAACTAAGCAATGGGCGCTGGTGGCAGAAACCCCCAGTAGACTGGTCGAGGGAAAGGAGACATTGGCCTTATTCGTTCCTGAGTTTTTACACCACTGCTCTTTTTTGCTGCTGCTTAATGTAGTTAGGGGTGTGGGCTACTAGGAGCAGTTACTTTTTTTGTATTTTGTTAGCTAGTTAGCGTTCCCCTTATATATGTATGTGGTTAGGGAACATAGTTAGCTTTTTCCTCTTCATTGTTAGGAGTGTAAGTTAGATGGACATAGCCAACTGCTTTGGAGTAACCAGGTAATACTATTAGGTTGTTTTGTGCAGCAGTTATAGTTCATTGTAGAGTTGTCTTAGTATTTATCAAGGTTGTAGCTTTTGTTTTATTGTTAATGTTATAGGGTTAAGTATTACTGTTAATGTTATGGAATTATGTATTGATAATGTTAATGTTATGCAGTATGTATTGATACATTGGAAACGTATGTTGTGAATGTGCTGTTATATTACTATTTGGTATTGTTTATATATTGGTGTTCTGATATGCTGACGACTATGCTGCTATTACTGTACTATTAATATACTGTTTTTGCTGTTAATGTATTTGATAGTCTGGATCCAGTTTGATGTATGTTGTTGTGTATTAATATAGTGCTGCTGTTATTACTATTAGTTTATTGTTAGGTTTGTATGATACAACAGTGATTGGTCTCATTCGAGACAACGATGAAACCGCATACAGACGGGAGGTTGAACAACTAGCCTCGTGGTGCCACTGGAACAATCTAGAACTGAACACACTTAAAACCGTAGAAATGGTGGTAGATTTCAGGAGAAACCCTCCCATCCTACCTCCTCTCACAATACTAGACAACACGGTATCAACAGTAGAGACCTTTAAATTTCTAGGCTCCATCATATCTCATGACCTAAAATGGACACCTAATATCAAAAATGTCATTAAAAAAGCACAACAAAGAATGTTCTTTCTGCGCCAACTCAGGAAGCTCAAACTGCCCAAGGAGCTGCTGATACAGTTCTACAGAGGAATCATTGAGTCTGTTATCTGCACCTCTATAACTGTGTGGTTTGGTTCTGCAACCCAACAAGATCGACACAGACTTCAGAGAATAATCAGAACTGCAGAAAAAACAATTGCTGCTAACCTTCCTTCCATTGAGGACCTGTATACTGCACGGGTCAAAAAAAGGGCTGTGAAAATATTTACTGACCCCGCGCAAGATTCCTGGACATAACCAGCCTTAACTCTCTACCCTCTAAACGTCGCTACAGAGCACTGCACACCAAGACAACTAGACATAAGAACAGTTTTTTCCCGAATGCCATCACTCTGTTAAACAAATAATTCCCTCGATAATGTCAAACTATTTATTATATATTTATTATATAATTACTGCACTCCTTTTTTCATCATTCCTATTACCCATCTCCTCCCAATTATGACTGTATGACTATAGCTCCAGCTAGACATTTTCATTTCATTTTAGTTTATGATTTTCCATTTTATGTTCTTATTACTATTGATTGTTTCCTGACTGCTTACTAGACCTATATGACAATCATTAAGTGCTGTACCTTATGATTCTTGACAAATGTATTTTCTTTTATGTACACTGAGAGCATATGCACCGGAGACAAATTCCTTGTGTGTCCAATCACACTTGGCCAATAAAGATTCTATTCTATTCTATTCTATTCTATTCTATTCTATTCTATTCTATTCTATTCTATTCTTGTAGTGTTAAGTCGCCATCTGAAATTTGACTTTATTTTAGCCTTAATATATTAACTAGTCATAATGTTATAATATATTTTATTTACTTATGTTGTTAGCCGCCCTGAGCCCTTCGGGGATAGAGGGGGGGGGTACAAATTAAATTGATGATGATGACGATGACAACGACGACTTGATGGATCTAGAGGGATCATTACCATTCATCCAAGTGGAAACTTGGACAGTGATCTCAAACTGAAATTAAATTGATATATATGTATGATATTTTTGGATCAAAGAGTATCAGACTAGACTAAGTTCATCTCTTTATGTCATCCTGAATCACTCCAGGATAGGGAAAGTGTTCTGCTGTCCGCAGTACACACCATTTCGAATGATTGGCATGGCCACCAGTAGGTCAAAGGAGTTTTTGAAGTCACCAAGATGCAGGGAATGGATACTTAAGCCAATGTAACACAAGCAGTGTTTCAGAGGGTTGCTATTCTGGCCCACAATAGAACAGCTAGATTCGAGTCCAGTAGTGCCTTAGCGAGCGACAAGGTTTTCAGGGTATCAGCTTTAAAGAGTCAAAACTCCCTTTTTGAGATGAACAAAGGGAACTTTGACTCTCAAAAGCTCATACCCTGAAAACCTTGTTGGTCTCTAAGGTGCTTCTGATCTCAGATCTAGCTGTAGTATAAACAATGCATTCCAATTCAAGATGTTCAACCATTAAGCAGATGCTAAATTAAACAAGTATTGAACTGTGGGAGGATCACTGTTTTTTCTACTTGGATTTGTAAGGAGGGCACATCAAGTTATAACAAGGCACATGTATGTATTGTCAAAGGCTTTCGTGGCCGGAATCACTGGGGTGCTGTGTGGTTTCCGGGCTGTATGGCCGTGTTCTAGCAGCATTCTCTCCTGACGTTTCGCCTGCATCTGTGGCTGGCATCTTCAGAGGATTTGATAGTAGGAAAGCAAGTGGAGTATATACACCTGTTGAAGTGTCCAGGGTGGGGGAAAGAACCATTGTCTGTTAACAAGTATGTTAACTATGTTCATTGTTACTCACATGTTAATGGGTGGATACCACTCAACACATGTAAATCTAGCTTGCTAATTGCACCCTGTACTTGTTAACAGACAATGGTTCTTTCCCCCACCCTGGACACTCCAACAGGTATATATACGCCACTTGCTTTCCTACTATCAGATCCTCTGAAGATACCAGCCACAGATGCAGGCGAAACATCAGGAGAGAATAATGCTAGAACACGACCATACAGCCTGGAAACCAGACAGCATCCCAAGGCACACGTACGTCTACTTGCAGGATAGAAACACTGTTTACTAGTTTACATGTATTGTCTAACCATTTCTCACTTGTTGCATGTGTCTCCTAAGGGATCTCCAGCTTATAACATGATGAAAAAGCAGTTTTTTTAAATGCTATTCATTCGTAAATCTGAAAACAAAATAAAAGTTTTGTTTCTAAACTGCCACAGAGTTTCCTCTGCGATTTTCCCTGAGCAGAGTGTTCAATAATGTGGGCGCCATTACTGGGAAGGTCCTTGTCTACACCAATCTAACCTCAACCAAAAAAAGTATTTGAAGCGAGGTCTCTTCTGATTAAGCCTAAGACAGTTTTCTACATATTTCACTATATATTACAGTACATTAGTGATTCCAAGGGAATTTTTGAAAATATTGATTGCAGTTCTCCTGATAGAAATCTCCTCCCCTAGCGGCTATGAGCCTTGGCAGGGAACAGGACAGATAGCCATAATGTCCTTTCTCTTTCTTGTTCCTTGTGCAAATGAATAACTATTCAAGGAGAGTATGCATGTACATATACAGATGAAGCCGTCTTGTACTGAATAGGATCCTTGGTCTGTCAAGGTCATTTTTATTATTATCCAAGACAGGCAGTCGCTCTCCAGAGTCTCACAGAGCTCTTTCACGTCACTGGCTACCTGCATATACTATAACCTTTAGTTTATAATATGGGAGAAGATGCTCCCTAAAATAACATGGACCACATTGCTTGGAAATAGAGCCAAACCACAGTTTAAATTCTACCCATAAACCATATGAGAACTTGTGGAGGGTACCCCACCCTCAGAGTTATGTGATTCAATTAACCCTGGTGAATTCAGAGCTAACCAAAGTTTCCAATCAAACTCTCAAGACACTCCATGAAAGGACAGGTTGCAGTAATCTAGCCTGGAGAGCATCGAGGCACATAAGATTATTCTGTTCTAAAAGATACAGAAGCTGGCACCTCAACCTATTGATAAAATTTCTACTGACCAGGGCCAGTGCGGTTTAGTGGCAGACTCTAATCTGGAGAACCAGGGTTGATTCCTCACTCCTCCCCATGAGCAGCAGACTCTCATCTGGTTTCCTTACTCCTACACATGAAGCCTGCTGAGGGACCTTGGTCTAGTCACAGTTCTCTTAGAACTCTTTCAGCCCCACCTACTTCACAAGGTGTCTGTAGTTGGGAGGGGACGGAGAGGTGAATTTAATCCCCTTTGTAACTCTTTAAAGAAGAGTAGAGTATAAAAACCAGTTCTTCTTCTTCTTGTTTGCCACCTTGGTCACCAGGAACAAATTCCAGGTGAATTTTCAGAAAAACTCCCACACCTGTTCTTTCTGGGGAAGGAGCTACATAGAACAGGGAAATCACTGGCTGATAAATTAATCAGATCACTTACCATTATTTTCTGTGATGATCTTCAATTCCATACACCTTGGTCCAGTCCACTGCCACGTTCTATTTCACCTGATTTGTTGGAAAAGGATAACAGAACAATATCACTGTAGTGACAACAGCCCAAAATGATCAGCCTCCTCTAGCACTTCCACATACGTCTTAAGGATGAGAATGAAGACTGCTGCCTCCCGTAATTCCCATGAAGAACAGTAATAACCCCAGCACCACCGTCTTAAAGCTCTTTCATTTGCATACGAAAGAAAGTGCAGAAGTGCATTTAGAGACCTACTGGGATGAGTCTCCATGTCCATGGCAACCTCAGACATTAAATCAAATTTGTGTGTTACATCTTGGATTCTGATGATGTTATTGATGTTATTACATTATATGTTGGCACTATTATATTAGGAACTGGCTTAGAATACATATTAGAAGACTGAGTGAGATCTTATTGGGTTTCCTAGATCTCTCTGTAAAGGTTAATATACCGCTGATACCATCACAATGGTACTCTTTTGAATTGATTGGCTAGGTTTGAAGTTGGCGACACCCATATCAGGTGAAAGGTGGGATACACAAATATCCCAAATAAATATACAGCAATCCTGTTCCTACTTGTTGTCCAATATGGTGGTGAAGTGGAACTCTTGTTTGTCCCCATGTTGGGGGAATGTTGCCGGCCTGCGGGATACAGTATTCATAATGTATATGTGTAAACAGGCTGGGGGAATGGAGGCTTCATTTAGCTACCCTCTGCACTGTAGCAGGATGCAATCAGTCACACACACACCACAATCATATGTAAGTAAGTGACTGTCCAAACAAAGATAAGTTGAAAGTTATTTTGCTGTCATCAGTAGTTCAAACCAGACCCTAGGAACCAAAGTGCCAATTCTAAAGCTGAGGATAAAAAGAATTCTCAAAAAGGTACCATTAAAGAAAAAAAATTCAAGCATAGGTAAAAGGTTGTATATTTTGCGCCAAACTAAGGGCATAAGAAGCAGTGTGCTCGTGGTATAAATCCAGATATTATCAATCATAATGTCCCAGACAAGTCTTTTTTATTGAATTAGCATGCCAGTCTGAAAGGTACTGGATATCTAAATTATAGCACCGTTAAAAGTCTATTCAAGATGTTGTTTTTATGTCTGATTTGTGATTTCCAGAAACAGTGTGAAGGTCTATAGTAGTTTACTCAACATGTCTTATTGGGGGCATTTGCATTCTAAAACATACATCGCCATGCTTGAGTGACAAATGAAATGTTTAATGTAATATGTCTCACCGGTCATGCTGGTTTTGAAGATAACAGTTTCCCTAAGATAAGTACAGATGGTTCAGCAATTGGATTCCAGGATTCATCACAGGTAGTTTCAGTTCAGCTCATACAAGTAATTCTGAAGAGGTTTGGAGTCTGGTAGAAATCCAGGAAAGGATTGCTGACTTTTCCCTCCAAGCTGTTACAAGAGGGCTGCCAAGAATTAGCTTTCCTTGATCACAAAATGAAAGATTTTTGGATGAAAGTCGACCACAAAAGAACTACAGGGTTGGCTGTTATCATCAGACCAGTGCACCACTTTGAAACAGGGTTGGCCTCAGGATACTCCACGGTGGGGCAACACCAGGCAAACAAACACCATCCAAAGCAACACCTGCAACCCATGAAACTAAATCCATTCAGGATTTGAACGGTCCTAAAAGCACTCCCTAATTTCATTTGTTTTTCATTGTGCCTTCAGAAGGAATTTGTCTTTTTGGTGCATGCTTTACAGCTCCTTGTAGAATGCTTGGGAACTTTTAGGTCCCTTCCGCACATGCAGAATAATGCACTTTCAATCCACTTTCCATGCACTTTGCAGCTGGATTTTACTGTGTGGAATAGCAAAGTCCACTTTCAAACAATTGTGAAAGTGGATTGAAAGTGCATTATTCTGCATGTGCGGAAGGGGCCTTGATAACATGCATCCCATGCATACAGTTTTCAAGATTGGAAAAGGGGAATCATTTCAATACTTCTCCACTTGTTTAAAAATTTGAAGCTCCCATTTCAATTGCTAGGGGTCGCAAAATCCAAGAACTTGAACTCATATCACATACATCTATATTTTCACAGGCTAGGAATGAACAAAGAACCAGGCACAATGAATCTTGTCAACTGAAACACTTTATTTTTCTGGGCTATGAGGGGAGGGAGTAAGGGGTGGCATGCAAGGGAGGGGGGCATCTGGACATGGCCCACCCACCCTAGCGGAGGAAGGGAGAGGGGTGGCATGAAAGGGAAGGGGAGGGAGGGGAGGGAGTAAGGGGTGGCATGCAAGGGAGGGGGAGGGGTATCAAAAAAGATAAAGGGGGTGTTAATGGGAAAGCACATATTACCTCTTCCTTCCATCCAAAAGACACAGGTCATGTTGTAATTACTGACCTACAACAGAACAAAGGGAATACACAGTAGTACTGTTTTTTTCTTCTATAGCTAAATTCCACACAATTCCATTATATGCCTGCAAGGAAAAAGGTGTGTTGCTATTGGACAGTGAATAATGGTATCCCTTCAGCCTTTGGCACACTGAATTCTCTCACAGGTTGCTGCTCAAAGACAGGATTGCTCAGTCATGCCTATACTGTGAGCGACAATGCTATTTATTTATTTGTTTATTGATACCCCATTGTTTTCCCCACTGGGGCCCCAAAGTGATTTACAACATTCTCCCCTTCTCCATTTTATGCTCACAAAAACAATAGTAGGTTGGGCTGGGAGAGAGCGGCTGATCTGAATTCACCCGGAGAGATTTTGCATGGTTATAATGTTCTCTGTGATTCTCATGGTTGCGAACACAGCGGCAATGGAGCAACTACAGGGTGATTTCCCTCATACTCTCCTTGCCTCAGCCACCTGCAACCACATTTTCTTCCTCCCCCCCACAACTGAAGGACTTCTTTGGGGGTTTTTTTGTTGCTGTTGTTGTTTTTAAAAGGCAATTGACATGCTGCTATTGCATATAAAACTATAGCAATATCCCTTGCTTTAAAAAAAAACAACCACCCCTCAGTGGCATTGAGGGGGAGGACTGAAAATGGGATGGAACCTAAGAAAAATGGCACTAATGTTGTCGTGAGGAAGCAGCCTACATCTTATGGCAAGCCACATTTGAACTCAGGTCTCTCTGGTTCTTGTCCAATAAAAATAAATTAATAATAGTAATAGACCCTAATATTACATCACAAGATTTTGTGTTTACTTGTGTAAATTTAAGAATTTTGAAGAACAATGAAAAATAGGGTGAAGTGACTTTCTAAATAGATACTGAGAAACACCATTATAAGTTTTGGTCATCTTGGCTGCTGAAATATGCAGGAGTGTTATTTTAATTGTTATCTTATATTAGCTAAGAAGGTTCTAAGCTGGTTTTATTTTAAATTGTATTGTAAATGCTTTGGTCAAAGACCGTAAATAAATCTTACTTACTTACTAGTAATAATAATAATAATAATAATAAATACTGCTTTCTAAAATCCTTTCACTAATCTCTGTAGCAGTAACGAAACCTATGTAGATCTAACATACAACAGTATATAAACATAAAATGGGAGGAGGAAAATACAGTAGCCAGCTCTATGAATTCCGGGGGGCTCCTCTCTTCCCATTTATAGCATATATTCCAAAAGGCCAGGTAAAAGTATACACTGGATGTGATGCATTGCAAACTTCCTCAAAGTCACATCGCTGTGATTTTCAAAAGAACTCTCTGAAACAGCTGGGCGGTGACTTTTAATTCCACCTGTCAATTATGCAAGCAGAGAAGAAGCACTTCTGTTTATCATTTCTCAACCAGCTGCAATGTAAAGTCATAATTTATTTAGCAAATGTATATGCCACCTCTCCAGAGACCTGCTTAGAAGACGGAGCAAGTGTTTTGAGTAGAAGGAAAGATTCCCTCCCCCAGCTTTTCTATGAGCCATTTTACAAATCTCTCTCATTTCCTTCCTTAACTGGTTTTTCATTTGAACTCCCCAAGGGATCCAAGCAAAACTGTCAGTTTCCACTGATTCCTCCTCTCTACTGCAGAAATCCTCCCATCATATCATGACTATAGCCTGTGCTGACATTTTATTTTATTTTATTTTATGATTTTACATTTTATGTTTTCATTACTACTGATTGTTTCCTGATTGCTTACTAGACCTATATGACAATCATTAAGT
>NW_025950265.1:0-10077 GCF_021028975.2 Sphaerodactylus townsendi | reverse complement strand
GCCTGTGTGAACGGCGGCCTGGGGGCGCCTTTTTTGGCGCCCCCAGGCCGTCGTAAACGGGCCGTGCAGATACGGCCTCTGTTTTTATCAGACAGGTTCAAGAGGCAATTAGCTAGCAGTGTCCCTGAAGAAGCAATAAACATATTTGTTTTATCTTTTTTTCATTGCATTCATAGCCTTTCATTGACTAGTAGCTTTTTGCCTTCTTCTCTTTGTGTGATCGGTGGGCAACTTTCTTGGCTACAAAGCCTACACAGCCCCCAAAATGCAACATCACCCTAAGGCAAACAGAAAAGAAAATGTTCAATTGGTCAGTGTTGATGTTGGCATCTAAGTAGACCAATTTCTGCCTAAATCTCAAAAAAGGGATTACGTCCTATAAGACTATTATTTAATATAAAGTTCTTATTTTTACCGTTCACAGAATGTACTTTTTGTCTCTATAAGCACCATTCAGTCTTACATTTAGTTTTCCTTTGTCATAGTAGCAGTATAAAGGTAACCCCGTCTATTCCAAGCTAAGCAAAAGAACAGGAGTTCACAGTTCTTAAGGTTCTGCATAGGTTGTAAACAACTCTTAAAGGTTAAATACAGTTCATTTGCTTTCCTTTTTTAATGACACATTTAGGCAGTACTTCTTTTCTGTTTCAGCTGGTTATATTTTTGCTTCGCAGAGGCACCTGCTTTCTTCTGCTTCTTATTCCAAAGTGTTGGCAACAGATGTCACCAGATCCTTGTCTTATTATATCTGTGAGCAGGAGATCCAGGCCCAGATATTTTCAGACGAAAGAAATATACTGCTCTTGACAGAAAGCCATTCAATTGCCATTTATCTGCAGTAGTCCTGTACCGATGTTACTCACAAACTATATCAAATGTGTTTGACCTTAAGGCTTCTCAGTTTTGTTCCTTTTGTAGGTCAAAGAGGAAAGGATTAGAGGAGAAACGAAGAGCAAGCCAACCTACCTGCTGAAGAAACAACCTGCTTAAGAGAAGCTCATGCTCTGCTTGGAACTAAAAACCACGTTTCCAAAGATTGAAAGGAATCATCCTTCACAAGTATCTTTGAAAATGGGGAAGCCAATCCGTTTCTTCTTAAATTACACAAATGCTCACAATTGTCTCCAGATGTGCATTCCCCTGAGTAACAGATGGACAGTAGTGCTGAGTACTTTCCAGGATTAGAGAGTTTAGGAGGCTTATGCATTTGTCCTGGCCAAGCCTGTTGTCAGTCTCATCTCAACAGTTTCACAGTAGGAAGGAGAAGAATGATGACACCATGCACATACACAGGTTCCCATAAGTCAGCCAATTTCTGACCTGGGTTATCAAGGCTAGTCAGATCTTGTCATATCTTGGAAGCTAAGCAGGGTCAGTCCTGGTTTATACTTGGATGGGAGACCACGTCAGAAGTCCAGCGATGCTATGCAGAAGAAGGCAATGGCAAACCACCCCTGAATGTTTCTTACCTTGAACATTCTACAAGGTAACCATAAGTTGGCCATGACTCAATGGCAAAAAAAAAAATTCTTTAGGAAACTTGTGTTAAGAAGATGCCAGCTGCCATTGTACTGTTCCCACTGGTGTTCAATAGCAGATTTAAAAAAGTGAACTATGCCTAATCTTGCATTTTAAAAAATCAGTGTAAGAAGATGAGCAGCCCAACCCTGCATGGTACAGACATCAGTAGCTATTATAAGGTAGTGATGTAATTAGCTTGCTGGCTACAGTGCTGAAAATACATTGCAACCTTTGCCATATGAAGTCTGGGCCAATTAAATGGTATTCTACCTCATCTACTGCCTGCACCTCTGAGAATAGGATAGAAGTGGTGACAACTATAGTCAATAGCACCTAAGAGTATAGATATGAGAATCCTCCTTACCTTGGAAAGTATGGAGTGTGCTTTCTCCTCACAACTGATTGAAATGCTGCCTGATGCTATATACAAAGGCAACACAGATCCATAAATTGATTCACATTTGCTTTATTAATGACCTTACACATAGGCCAATGACAGTACAAAACCAGTACAAAACAAAATTCTTGCACAACAACTTCTACTACCATCAAGTTTGGAAAGGACAGCAGCTTCACACAGTACTTTTTACCCTTTGTGTTATATATGCCATATCTCCAAAAAGCATCATATCAGAACTATAATGTGTGAATTTGTCCAGCCTGCCAGTTAAGATCTGCCTCACAACCCCTGTCCTTTATGCCCCTGCTTTCAGAGGTTAGGCAAGTGGGCAACCAGAGACAGGACTTTTTTTTAGAAATGGCACCTTGCCTATGGAATGCCCTTACCTTTGAAGCTTATCTGGTCCTTATAGTACTCTTTTAGACTCCAGGCCAAAATGTTTCTGCTTAATCCAGGCTTATAATTAAATGGCTTTTAATACCAGTTTTATAGTGGGGTTTTAGTCTGAAAAGGTTTATTTTAAACTGTTCAGGTATCTGTTTTTATGCTCAGTCTAATTGTTTTTGAATGTTGGGTTTTAACTAACAAGTTCTAATGTTTTATTGTATTGTTTGTAAGCTGCCTCGGGTGGGTTCCCTGGAGAAATGGCATAACAGATTTTGAAACAAATAACCTGGGGCTCTTACAACTTGGCTGTAGTAATTGCTGTGATGTTCAAAACTGAAAAATGTGCATTGCCTAACATTTAGGGCAGAGGGACTTTATAGCAGCAGAATCCCTTGCCAGTGGCCGGGGGGGTGGGTGTTCCTGGCAACTCTACAACTATCCAGTCATTTGTAAGGAATGGACAGACATTAAGATTATGCACTAATCATACAGAATTTACCAGAGCTGCCAGTATCTACTCAAACTGCTTCTTCACTACTTTTTGTTTTTAAGGAGCTCAGAGTAACACACAATCTATCCTCTGGGTCGACACAGGCCTGCTTAGGAAAGGCAGTCAGTAAAGGCATTTGGTCAGGAAGGGACTCATGGATTCAGCTCTAGCACTTTTGCCTCTCCCCTTGCTTTTCCTTTCCAGGCAATCAAGACAAACATTTTCTGCACATTTCCCTTTATATCTCTGCAAAAGAGCTTTACTCTATGTTTTCCATATTCCTCACATAACAATGGCCTACTTAGGGGCAAATTAAACACGACAAATACAGTTGTGTTTGTTCTTCATATATTGTTCTGTACAAGTATAAACCATTTGTATCTTGTATTAACTTTTACAACAAACATATATTAAAAGGAAATTAATTTTTCCCCGTGGTTCACTGCCCCAAGCTCCTCCCTACAGCCTGATTTCAATATTAGAAGGAGCCAAACCTGAGAGGAAAATACCCAAAACAATACAGCATGGACATATGAGGGGTAGGGGGACCAGGGAAAAGTTATATAAGGGTAACATGCATCAGATAACATATGAAGCTTCTATATATGGAGTTAGGCTGTTGGTCCATCCAGCTCAATATTGTCTACTGTAATTGCAGCAGCTTTCCAGAGTTTCAGTCACAGAAAGACCTTTTCCAACACCTGATGTATCACTAGAAACTCCACACTGGGAAAAGCCTGGGGCTGAACCCAAGACCTTCTTTGTGCAAAACTCTGAGCCACCATCCTCTTTAGCTACCCTCTACTGTGTTTACTCTGTGGTAAAAAATTAATCACATCAGTATGTAACTCACCATCAATGGCCTATGCAAAGTGTATCTTTCTCATTTACCCATCCCACTGGAGTTCACTGAGCACCGTAGAATTTTGTTCCTGGGGACCAGCAGACCATCAGGGCAACGTGATAGGTCTTAATTGGGAGAGGGGATCAATGGAAATGCTGCCCTCTATTTCAAAGACTTAAGTGCTACTAAGTCTTCTGGACTACCTAGTACTCCCCATTCTCGTGAAAAAACAAATTTATAATATATTATCTGCTCTAAGATTAATGGTTCAAAGAGGTTGGCTACTTTAAGTATAAATCACAGAATACATAATAACTTGTACTATATAAGTCACTAAAATTCATGTAACTCATCAGTCTAGGCTGTCTGCATAATATGTAGTTGGGCCTCAAGTTTCTGAGACAGAATTATAGCATATAATCTTGAGCCAGTCTCAAATTGTAGTCTAGAGTTGGATCTGTTTTCTGAATATCAAGAAAACTTGGGTGGATGAAACACAGAGAATAACAAGGAGAGCACAAATACAGGAAAACTTAAAACTAGTTTGACCATACACAGTAGGTGCTTCTGGACTACCTGTACTCTCTGAAGTAGTGTGCTGATGATGTAAGCAGTTAACAATAATGATGGAGAAATTCCACCTTCCTGTCAGCTCTGTCTGGAAATTCCACCTCCCTGTCACTCAACTTGGAAAAAAGGGAAAATGGGTGGGGTGTGATTAGCATAATGACAACACCCATGATGTCACTTCCATTATCACACAGGAGTGACATCATCAACTTGACAGTTGATCTAGGATGGCCCCAAACATTGGGGTGAGTGCTAGGAGTGTTGCTCCTACGTGATGTCATTACTTCAGGGTCACACTGGAAATGGCATTGTTTGTGACGCTTGATAAGTCTCCCACTGGCTAACTTAGGTTAGCAGCCCGAGGGGTAGTCCATGAGCCTAATTTTAATGCCCCAGTTGTCTCCCCTAAACCCACTCATTAAGGTCTATGATAAAATAGATGCTATGTGATCTCATACAACGGTAAAAATGTAGTTACAGCAAAGTCTGCCATTTCATGGGTGTTAATGGGAAAACCACCTTCCATATTTTATAATATTTTTATTAAGGGGTAACAGCCCTCAGATTGGACTGTTATTGACATCTCAGTCCAACCATTAACATTTTATGGATTTGAGTCAATGTCTCTCAAACTGACTTTTTTCTCAAAGGAATGATGAAAAATCCAACAAAAAAACCAAATCAGTCTTCCACTAAAAATGTGTATGACAAGCTTTGGCTAGAAGGGATTCACATCGTTAACTGACCCAATGCAAATCCCTGAAAATGAATGATTTGGGAGGACCTACACTGAAAAAGAAACCAACTAGAGAAAGAATGGAAGCTCTGTTTAGACCAAATCACATGAGTAAGGAGAATGTGTGATTGGATATATCAATGGGTTTTTTTAAAAAAAAATTAGGCCTAGTGCCTCAAAAGTAGACAGAGCAACAGCCCTGAGAGAAGGGGTTTAAGCATGTCCACTGTCCTGTCTCCTGGATCTAATGCCACTTTCTCTTGCTGCAGTTAGGCCTATCTAGTACAACCCATGAAGATAATTTCAGAGAGTAGCTGTATCTGCAATAGAGGTTGAAGATTGTAGTCCAGTTTCAGAGACCAACAAGATTTTCAAGTTATAAGCTTTTAGCAATCAAAGCTCTTTGTCTGATAACTGATGGGAGCTTTGACTCTTGAAAGCTTATTCCCTATTTTGTTGTTGTTGTTTGACTCTAAGGCACTACTGAATTTCAGTCTAATATAACCTGTGTCACATCTGGCTTGGTCTTTACATACCAGCTGTGAGATCAGCATACCTATAGATTGATCTCCTATCATTTCCATCCAAAAATTACAACTGTGGAGATCTCCACTTCTGACAGAAGGCTTCACTGTATAGTCAACAGATCTTTCAGTGATGCATGGATTAAAACAACATGTAGGAAATGCACCTTTTTGATTAACAGAGAAACTAGTCCCAGCAACTACATTCAAAAAGAAAACCATTTTTTTTTCAATTACAGGTACATTCTCTCCACCAAGAGGAAGAGCAAATAGTGGTTCAGCTGAATGGCCTGGTGTCACAGCCAAGAGTGGAGCAACTCAATTGATGTTATTGGGCATGGGGAAGCATATGACCCTCGTTCCCTCTCTTTTTCCCCCCTGACCTCAGTCCATATTCCCCAAGCTGCTGCTTGCCCTGAATAACAGCTCTGGGAAGAAGGGAATATTTAAGCCAACAAAACAACATGGAGGCAAGGGTTGACTCCTTTACAGATCTTCCAGTGTCATGTCTAGTCTGGTCAGTCAACTAGCTGGGCAACAACAAAAATAATGAGTGGCCAGAACCAGATTTATTTATTTTTACAAATTATATTCTACTTTCCCTTTAAGCTCATGTCCAAAGCCATACACAAATAGGATAAAAAGGATCAGTTAAAAATGAAGTTAAAGCAGTAAGAAAAGAATAATCAATAGATCAAGAAAAGATCAACAATAGAATCCATGCCTGAATCAGATGTCAGAGGTGATGTTTTTAAATGGCACCCAAAAGGTGCCAATATATCTGCCAGGTTAATTTGGGCGAGAGGAAATGATCCTCTTTCTGGTAAACATCTGATCCATTTCTGATGTGATACCAGAGCATATAGACATCCAACCCCATATTTCAGTAAAATTAAGATAGGAATCCAGGAAAATTCACTGAAGCTGAACTAGTTTCCCAGGATGGCAAAAGGGAAGTAACCCAAATGGGTGATTGCATTCATCACTTCCCCACTCAGAAATGCAGGTGATGTCTCAACGATAAGGAAGGACTAAGTCAGCAATCATACCTATCTTAAGCCTACTGCTCCCCCAGGATATGACCTCTACCCTCACATGGGCCATTTGGATAACACTTTCATAAGGCTACATGGAGAAGGGATTACCTTAATTCAGAGGCAGGTTAATGTGATAGCAAACTGCTCTTAAGATAGCAAGGTCCCAGAATTCTTAAAGTTATAAGGTTCTAGCACTGTTGTTCCTGGAGACAGATTGGGAGTCAGTAAAATTATTTAAAAAGCTGAAAATACATTCCTAGTCTAAAGTCTGGTTGCTATGTTCTTGATCAGAGGACATTCAGAACAGTCTTCAAAGGCATGGAGTCTTAACAAATGAAGTGTGTTACAATAATAAAACATGGACAGAGGCATACCTTGGGGGGTGCAGAATCTTGCGACCCAGGTGACAGTTTTGAAAGTCATGTGGGGGTACATTTTGGGCATTCCCTCCTGCTTTCCCCTCCAGGACTAGAAGCAAGAAGCAGGGCCTGCTGGCAGCATGCAACATCCCAACTAGCCCTCTCACCCAACATGCAGGGCCCAATATGGGCAGTGCTGGTGGGTAGCGGGTCATGGCAGTAGCAAAGGTGTCTGCCCATTGGTCCAGCAAGTGTGTCCAGCAGCCCAGCCAGTCCTCCCAAGGCCCTGCTACTTGCCATTACTCTCCAACCAACCTCTGGCCTTCTATTGCTGTTCTCCCGCTTGCCCAGGTCCCCCCTGCCACTGCCCTCTAGCCCACTCACCTGGGCCCCTGCCATTTGCTGCTGCTCTCCTACCCACCCACCATTGCTCTCCCACCTGCCCCAGGCCTTGACTGCTCCTCTCCCACTTGCCTGGGGCCCCCCTCACTGCTTGCTCTCCTGCCTGCTCAGCTGTTTCCCCATCATTTGCTGCAGCTCTCCACCCACCCACCTCCGGTCTCCCACTTGCCCCCAACCCCCGCTGCTGGTCTCCTGCTTGCCCAAAGCTTCCTGCTGCTTCTCCCACCACAATTTTTTTTTGGGGGGGGGACACAATTTCAGTGGTGCCCTGGATGCCATTTCCTGCTGATACACCACTGAACTGGGATATAAGCATCGTGTGAATAAGAATAGTAAGTTCACTTCTGTCCAAAAGTAGATGCAGCGGATTTATTAACTAAAGATTGTAAACCTGAGCACCCAGTGGTAAGATTGAATTTAGAGACATATCTAAACTGCAAATTTGATTTTTAAGGGAGTCTATAATTCCATCTAGAACAGGAAAGACTCAAGACTATGTTGAGCAATGATTTACCAACCAAACCTCTAACTTACCTGTACTGAATTTCTATGTGTTACCCCCTCATCCAGCTCATTACCAATTCCAAACATTGGTTTAGAATAGCTACAGATTTTCCTGACATAAATGCAAAGGTGTAATAATACCTGGTATCTTCACCATACTGAGGACTCCTCACTTCAGAAACATGGATAACTTCATGCAGTAGTTTAATTTACATGTTAAATAATGAAGTGGGGGGGGGGGAGATAAGGCAATAAAGCTATGGAACAACACTGCCGTAGCACTACTTTCTGGAAACTGCCTGAGAGGTAGGATTGATCTCCATTGTCAAATGGTCCAGAAAAATATTATTGTCAATGGTTTCAAAAGCTACTGAGGTCCAAGAGAATCAAAAAGTTCATGCTCACTGTATGGGTTATCCATCAAGGTGACTAGAACATTTTTTGTTCTAAAATAAACTCCCAATGGAAACAGGTCTAGATTGTCAGCATCATCCAGGAACCTCTGAAGCTGTAGTCACCTCTTGCTTGAAGATTTTCCATTAGACTTTGGAGACTGTTTATGGTTCAGGGTTGACATCTTCAGAAGTGGCCTCACAGTCACTTCCTTGAAACTGGGATTACTACCTCTGGCAGGGAAGCAGTCATCACTCCTGGACCCAACTGGTGACTCTCCTCTGGCTATATGCATTAAGCCAAGAAGGGTAAGGATCAGGCATGCATGCAGTGGGCTGCATTCTCCAAGCATCGAGCCAGCACCTTCAGGCTGCAATAACTGTAATTCATCCAAGAAACCTTGATTAGGTAGTGCACTGGGAACATTGTGCATTTCCATTGCATCCAACATTTTGAGTTCATGTCTAAAGAATGGGAATAATTTTATCTGCAAACCACTTACAACAGACTACCAAGGTCTCAAGGTGGCAATTCTGACCATGTCCTCAAAGAATCCCTTCAACACTTACAACATTCCATTAGACAGGAAAAATCACATGCAACATGATGATGGAAATGTGATTTTTGTTGCTATCACTGAGAAGGCCTTCAGATCAGTTCCAACTTTTGTGTGGCTGGACTTGTCTTAAGTTTTCCTTAATGTGTGCTATACTCACAGTCCTGTGTACTTCCTCACAACAAACTTTCTGGAAAACCAAGAAACCAATCTTGCTCCAGAACTTAGATTCCAAAGAATATTTATACCAAATAGTCAGGTAATCTCCATATTCCCAAGAGAGACCACTGATTCAATAGAACCACTAAGCATATCAACAGGAAAATGTTCCATTAGCCTCAGGGAACCAGCTGGGTTCATCAGCCTCCAAGGGCAATTGATCTGCTTCCCTCCTACCACACAACAGATACTTCGAGGCACAAAAAGTTCCAACCTCAGTAGATAGCGATGAAGACATAGTTAATACCTGTATTATCTATAGATCATCAAAATATTGCTTATTCCATGTCATTCCTGAAAAAGGATTTCAACACAGATGTTGATGTTCACAAAGTTGAAGGTTTTGGTATTGACCTTTAAAACCCTAAACAGTCTTGGGTTGTCATACCTGTGGGACCACCTCTTCCACTATACTCCTCCCACCCAGAGCACTGTGCTCATCTAGAACAACCTCCTGGTGGTTCCTAGCCCATGAAATATCTAGATATTTTTGCCCAAGGCCAAGGCTTTTTTTGGCCTGAGCCCCAACCTGCTGGAACTCTCTGTTGAGCGAGACCCAAGACTTGCAGCACCTAGTTCAGTTCTGCAAGGCCTGCAAGATGTTCCACTAAGCTGGGTGTAGATAGCAGTGGATACTAGCTGGTGTCCTTTGCTTGGACCAGTTGGATCTCATTCCTTCTCACTGTTTTTTAGGTCTCCTAATTACCCTTTCCCAGGACCAATCTCATTTTGATTAAGAGTGATTCCTTCTCTAACTTGTTTAAAAAATAAAAAAAAATCTGAGGGATCTTAACTTCAAGGTCACCTGCAAGGTCACCTAAGAAGATTCCAGATCTACCTGAGCATCTAGCATCATTATAAACACTCAAAATTAGGAAAACCTGCTGAGGGAGATGCAATTCAACAGATCACCCCACCAAAAAAAACCATGAAACTATGCTGATGTTACCCTGAAAACTAAATGGACAAAATCAGGAAAAAGACATTATTCTGTCTACGCAACTAGATTATTGTTGTTGTTGTTGTTGTTATTAATATTAATATTTATAAACCACCCTCCCCCGAAGGGCTCAGGGCGGCGAACAAACAGATAGAGCACAAATAAAATCAAATGTTTAAATAGTTATTAAATATG
>NW_025950264.1:0-10078 GCF_021028975.2 Sphaerodactylus townsendi | reverse complement strand
TTCAGTGCTCTTTGAAGCTGTGCGGAATGGCAAAATCCACTTGCAAACTGTTGTGAAAGTGGTTTGAAAATGCATTATTTTGCATGTGCGGAAGGGGCCTCAGAGAAAAAGACTGCTTTGGAGGGTAGACTCTAGCATTATACCTTGCTGAGGTTTGCTGGATTAAAGTGAATTAGTTGGCATTGGCTCTGTAAGGAGGATGTTGTACAGAAATCCAGAATTGGTTGTTCTGCCAATCTTCCTCACTAGGTGACTTCCTTAATAACCCACAAAAACTTCTATAATCCTTTCAACAAGTCCAAATATCTTTGTGTGGTTTGCCTCACAAACATACAACTTCTAAAACAAGTTTTTTCCCCCAGAATCTTTTGACTTCTGATGAAAGCTTTTCTCGAATGAATGAGTTGACATTTCTTTTCATCAGTCTGGGCTCACCTTATTTTTTTGCTGCTTTCACTGATGATTTTTTTGACTCGTTTGTGCCATTTTTGTACCACTGATACTTTATATACCATTGACTCACAACTAACATTGAAAAAAAGGAAAAATAATAGGAAAAAAATTAACACAAGGAAAGGGAAGCTGGTGCAAAATCAGAAGGGGGGCTGTGAAATCAAACCACCCAAGCTTCTCCCCCACCCTCCAATTACATGTCAGGTGTTCATTTTCAGAGGCCATGAGATCCTGGGGCCCTCATACCTCAGGGTCTCATACTTCTTCCCCTTTGTTCCTACTCAGCCTCTGTGACCTGGGGAGGCAAACTTACTGGTGGTCCCTGGCCCCTCAATGATACAACTGGCCTCCACCCGGGCCAGGCCTTTACCGCCTTGGCCCCTGCCTGGAGGAACACTCTTCCTTTGGCCATCAGGGCCCTGCAGGACCTTGGACAGTTCCACAGGGCCTATAAAGCAGTTATTCAACCAGGCTTTGGGGGAGGCTAATTGCCTTTCGCCATCCCCTGTATACCATCACATCTGGTTGCCACTACTGTTGTGCCCAGTCCCCTCCTGGGGGTAGAGGTAGGAGGTCTTTAGCCACCTGCTTTCTTGTTATCTGTTTTTGTTGTGTTAAATTATTTCCGGTTTTTATTATTATATTGTAATTGCATGTTTTAATGGTATTTTATCTGTTGTACACCACCCAGAGCCCTTCAGGGCTGGACTCTATAGTAAGCTGCTTAAATAAATTCGATAGATGTTAGACAGACAGACAGACAGACAGACAGACAGACAGACAGAGATAGATAGATAGATAGATAGATAGATAGATAGATAGATAGATAGATAGATAGATAGATAGATAGATAGATAGATAGATAGATAGATAGATAGATAGATAGATAGATAGATAGATAGAGAGAGAGAGAGAGAGAGAGAGAGAGAGAGAGAGAGAGAGAGAGTTTAAAGAAAAAGAAAAAAATTAATGGGCAAGCAGACCATTTCAGATTAAGCCATCAGCTTGTGAAATTCCCCCAAATGTTGATATCAGAGGATCATTGATCCTCATTGATCCCATGGTAACTTCACCTTTCAATTTTGATCACTTCTTCCCCAAAGAAGGTGAAAGAGTAAATAATGTTCTTGGGTCAGAAACGCCAACAGAACTCTATAAGAACTTCTCATTCCGATCGCCATGTTGCCCCACCTCTCAACTCATTCAAGCTTTTAAAATGTTGTCTCAGTCCTAAGGAATACCCCTTCACACCTTGAAGTATGCTTCTACATTGCCATAAATTTTTTTAAAAACTATTATTGTAAGCTGCCTTGAACTACAAGGAAAGGCAGGATATAAATGTTCTATTGAGCAAACAAACTTGGTACAGCCCATGCCTCCAGCATGTTGACTCACTGTGCACAGTTGGAGAACAGGCACGAGTGTGCTGACCCTGCCCCCTACCTCAGCACAATTGCCAGATTGTCTGCGGAGTATAAACACATAGAGCAGGGGTAGGGAACCTGCGGCTCTCCAGATGTTCAGGAACTACAATTCCCATCAGCCCCTACCAGCATGGCCAATTGGCCATGCTGACAGAGGCTGATGGGAATTGTAGTTCCTGAACATCTGGAGAGCCGCAGGTTCCCTACCCCTGACATAGAGGAAGGACCTTGGGCACACCTCTCCCCTGTTATCAGCAACATTCGGAAAGCAGCATCACTGATAATAGGGAGGGAGTGTTACATGCCAACACTTTCTCCTTGTGATCACACAATAGTGTGCAGATGACCAGGCAACTGTGTTGAGGTAAGGGAGGGGTCAGTGTACTTATGCAGCAGTACCTACGCAGCAGTGGCGTAGGAGGTTAAGAGCTCGTGTATCTAATCTGGAGGAACCTGGTTTGATTCCCAGCTCTGCCGCCTGAGCTGTGGAGGCTTATCTGTGGAATTCAGATTAGCTTGTACACTCCCACACACGCCAGCTGGGTGACCTTGGGCTAGTCACAGCTTCTCGGAGCTCTCTCAGCCCCACCTACCTCACAGGGTGTTTGTTGTGAGGGGGGAAGGGCAAGGAGATTGTAAGTCCCTTTGAGTCTCCTACAGGAGAGAAAGGGGGGATATAAATCCAAACTCTTCTTCTTCTTCTTATGCTTGCTCTCCCTGCCGGCATGGTGAATGAATTATATCATAGGTGGTGCTGACTGGGGTAGATGGATTTAGTTCCACCTGGACCAAACTTCTCGGTACAGGTAATTCATGATATCTTTAGGTAAATTCATAAACTGTGTCACCACCTTGAGTTGTGTCCTTGTTAAGCAGTGGCAAATGGAATTAGTAAGTTTGTAAACTGTGGAAACTGAATTGTTCTAGATATTGTATATTGGTTTTCAATTATGCAATTATTGTGTTGTTAACTGCCCTGAGCCTGAAAAGGGAGGGGCGATCTAGCAATTTAATAAATGAAATTAAATGAAACATGTGTGGGGGGTAGGGTCAGGGGAATTTGTCTCATCCAGCCTGTAGTCAGGGCTGGACTAAGTTAGTACAGGTTTGTAGCATATGTTATAAAAGCACACCCTCCAGCAACATAACAGCATGCACTGAAGCCGTCTGGGAGCGTGGGAGATAGCACAAAGGACACGACACGGCAAGGAGCCAGCAGACATCTGCACACATGCAGACCCCATAAAATATACCATGAAGCATGCAGCTCCCCCAGCATGTAAACAGCAGCATCGCCACAGCATGAGAATACGGTGAGATGCTGATTTCACGGGACAGCTTGGAAACATTTAGCGCGGGCCCCTCAAAAATACAGGGTGTATAGCATATTCCACTTTTGCGAGTAGATTAATCCAGCACTGGCTAGAGTCATTCAGGCAGAGTCTCTTTTTAACCAGAAATTTCCCTATGCTGAAACCTTTATTCTTTAAAGAAAAACTGTCATGTAACAAGTAAAAAGAGCTATTTGTTTTTAAGCTGGGGTGGTTCACCTACAGGCCCTACCTTGGCTCTTTCCACACAAGTCACATGCAATGTTTCCAGAACGTTTTCAATCCCTTTTTTTACCACAATGTTTGTCCACACTCACCTTCTCCAAACCTTTCACAGTTGCTGTGAGAGGTTAAAACTTTTTTTTTGCTTCTTTGTTAAAATGATGCTTTATCGATTGACTAGTTCAGTGCTCTGTGTTTCCATATAATCAGGGCTTTGTAGCATCACCTGAAACAGCAACCCCCCCCCCCCCCCCACAGAATGACAAGAATGAGAGGTGAGGGGGCGGGGAAGGACTGAGATCAGTGATGTGAAAAAAATGGTGCTGAGGGGAAAGTTGAGCAACAGCAAAGAGGTGTTGAAAACATGAGCGGGGACAATAAAACATTGTAAATATGACAGCCCCAAGAGAGGAGCCAGCTTGGAAACATTTCAGACAAAATAACTGTTTTAAAAGAGGTTTTTTTTAAAAAAAACAAAACAACAACCCTGAGAAGCAGCTGATTGGAAATGTTTTTGGAACAAAAGAGGGGAAAAAATAATGCAGAACTCCACAGAGGAAACATTTTATTCCCTGTCTGAAAATGTTTTCAACGGTTCGTGTGGAAAGGGCTCTCGTTTGCAGTTATGTTTGCAATTATGTAAACATAACATACAGTTAGGTTTACTGCAGGTTTCCAGAATCCAGAAATTTGGTTGCCTGGAGAAACATGGCTGTTGTGGTGAGCGGAATCAGTGGCACTATACCCTAAGTCCCTCCCCCCTAATCCCTTTCTCTAGGCTCCGCCCTCAAATCTCTGGGACTTTCTTGACCTGAGTTGGTAACCATATTTATAGCCCTGCTCCAACTCAGCATGTGAGAGGGAGAAATGTCTGAAAAACTGGTCACATCAAATAAGCTGTTGACATAATGCGAAACTCCCCCTTCCCCCATCAACCGTCCCAACTTCCTCTGTATGGTTACAGTCTGCAGACAACAAAGCAATTGTGCCAAGGTAGGGCTGGGGTCAGAACTTGTACTTCTATAACTCAAGTACTTGGGATCCAACTGTATATTTTTGCTTAATTCAAACTGTGTCTCGTAAAATATATCATTCTGTGGACTTCATTCACTCAAGGAGCTTTGCTATTCTGGGGAATGTCATCTGCTACTTAGCATGCTGTGTCTTGGCAAAAGTTAACATGGGAAGTGAAAGCCAAGGAGGAAATCAGGCAAATGTAACAGCCCTGATATTTGCAAGAGTGAGGTCATTTGGACCTTCCTATGCTCTTTCTTTCATTCTGCCCAGCTGTTGGAGATAATCTGGAGGCGTACCATTGCACTTCCTCATCCCCGGTGTCCCACAGTCCTTTGCCAGCACTATCAGAGGTCAGGAAGAAAACTTGGAAAGAACAAAAGGAAAGTAAGGAATACAGTCAGAAACACACCCACAGACCAGAAAGGGAGACCAGGAGGAGGAGGATGTCAGCTGGCGGCGAAAATATCCCCCAAGGCGATTCAGTCCTGTGATATGCCACTGCATGCTGATTTTAAAAGTTGTGGGGTTCCCCTTTTCCCTCAGAAAAAGTGAAAACTCACAACTTTAAAAACCATTGTACAGCAGGGTTGCCAAGGCCGCTGGCAAGGGAAGGTAGGGTTGCCAGATCCATTTTGGGAAACTTCTGGAGATTTTGGAATTGAGTCTGGGGAGGATTCAGACCTCAGTGGAGTACAGTGCCATAGAATCTACCCTTCAAAGCATCTATTTCCTTCAGAAGAACGGGTCTCTGTAGTCTGGAGATGAGCTGTAATTCCAGAGGGATCCCCAGGTACCCCCTGGAGGCTGGAATCCCTGTTGCGTAGTGGTATTTTCATGCATCTAAAAGTAGAAAGACTGTTTTGGATCTGGCTTTTATGTCTGAGTTTCTTTTTCTTGCTGTTTATACAGGCAGGCTAGACCATCCTGAAATGGTTGTGGGCCAGCCGCCTCATGGTGCTTAGCTACAAAGTTGATTTTTTGTTGGATTTTTTTATTAAGGCTGGTATGATGTAAAATTGAGTGTTGAACCAGACCCTAGAAGACCTTGGTTCAAAGGGCCTTTCCCCACTTTTCCCTTGGCCGCCGTCGCTGCGCGCAATTCCCAGCGCGCGGCATCCCTGGCGCGCGCCCGGGCATCCCCACGACCCCGCACTCTGCGTGGGGTCATCAAAAGGTGCCCTTTGCAAGAGCGCCAGGGATGCCTTGCACTGAGGGGGCGCAACAGCTGCAGCGTCAGGGCGGCTGTGCTGTTGCCGCCCCTCTCGTGGGGAGTGCCGGGGGACCCCTGCGCTACTCTCCTCAAGTAGCGCGGGGCTTAAGGTAAGTGGGGAAAGGCCCAAAGTCCGGCTTACCATGAAACTCATTGGGCCAGTCACACTCAGGACTCTAAATCCCTTCACAGAGTTTAGGAAGAAGACCACATGTACTGCCGTGAGCCATGTGGATGCGATAAACCCAGACTAAATAGGCAGTTTTATTATTTATGGGACATAAAGTCCACCTTTCCCACTGAGGTTAAAGGCAGATTATGCAGATTATGCAGAGTAAGTCAATACAATCCACACTCAAGAGAAAGTGACCCACAGGGGATGCAAGAGCCCCAGACCTACTGACACTGTCAAGGGCTGTTTCCACACAAAGCATATAAAATGGCATCTCCTGTGACACACAAAACGAGAAATTGGGGGAAGGGAGCTGGGGATGAGGTGGGGCCAAACCCAATCCACATCAGGCAGTTCCCATAACAGGCCAGGGAGAAAACTATGGATCTTGCTCCAGACAAGTGAGTTCAGATATCTATGGGAAGATCAAAACCACGTGGTGGAATTCCCCCTCTCTATTCTGAGGGTGGGGAAGCTCAGGGGCTGATGCCTACACCTGAAGGGCAGACTTCAAGACTGGCTAGAGGGGAGTATCACAATGGCTATGATAGATAAGTGCAATCTCCTTGTGCAAAGGTGATTTTAGACTGATTATGAGAGAAACTACCGAGGAAGACGTCTTCTACTTGTAAGTGTCCCAGTCCAGCAGGGCTCCTCTTCTTACATTCTTATAAGGGGTATGTCATCATTTTTAGTCAGTCAAAAGGGCTCAAACACTTACTTCCTGGACAGCTCTAAGTGTTGACATCTCGGCGTGATCTTGGTATTCATGATTGAAGATACATTAAAAAGTAGCTGCAGAAAGTATAATATTTTCATCTAGCTTAAGGAGGTGATTACAACCAGTTATTTCATAAGTTATGGCCTCCATTCGAAGGATACTGGAAAACACATCTACATTGTGTTTCTCTCTTTTTTTAAAAATGAAAAGACAGTGTTTTTAAATCTCTTCTTGAGTTTGAGCTGAAAGGTTGAGAGGATTATATTTTAAGACCGTGGTCTTCTTCACACTTCGCTGAAAGTACGTTTCATGGAAACTAAGGAAACCCCATGGAAATCAATAGGAGGCAGGTGTTTACAGAGCAGCTGCCAAAATCTTGCTTCAGCTTAGCCATTTCTACAAACTGTGGCTCAGTGCTACAAATTAAAGTGTGTGAAAATTGTCAACATTCAACCATCAAGGGTTCAAAACCTAAGAGAAAGACAAGCCAGAACCTTCTACACAGCACAATGATTGTTAAGCCATGTACTGCCAGAGCTTCAAAACCAGAGTCTTCAGAGACAGAGGACCATGCCTAGACACTCTCTCTCTCTCTCTCTCTCTCTCTCTCTCTCTCTCTCTCTCTCTCCCCCTCCCTCCCTCCCTCCTCTGCTAGCTTTGCTGTTGTCTCAGCAGAGGGCTCAAGCAAAATCCTGGCATGGCCAAAGGTTGAGATAACAAGATGTCTCTATGATGAAGAAGAGTTTGGATTTATAGCCCACTTTTCTCAACCATAAGGAGCCTTAAAGCAGGTTACAAACCCCTTTCCCTTCCTCTCTCCACAACAGACACCTTGTGAGGTAGGTGGGGCTGAGTGAGTTCTGAGAGAACTGTGACTGGCCCAAAGTTTCGTATGTAGGAGAGGAGAAACAAACATGGGTCACCAGATTAGAGTCCATCTCTCTTAACCATTATACCACACACCATCCTAGTGTTGCCAACCTCCAGATGGAGCCTGGAGATCTCCCAGACTACAAGTGATCTCCAGGTCACTGAGATCAGTTCTCCTGGAGAAAATGGCTGTTTTAGAAGGTGGACTTTATAGGATCGAACCACCTGAGGTCACTCCCCTCCCCAAACCCATAACTCCTAGACTCCACTCCCAAATCTCCAAGAATTTCCCAGCCTGGAAATAGCAACACAGGATCCCCCCTTAGCTTGTTAAAGTGGTAGCTAACTGGAAGAGATGCAAAGCAGCTGGTAGATAACATTCATATGCCTGATTTGCATAATTAGCACACAATTGGCATAATATGCAATTGAGGTTACTGGGATGTAAGGAACTTGGATAGGGCAACCCTGTGGTTAATTTAAGGTTACTATTTCTGTAAGAACACACTCAGTATAAGCACATAAAAGTGTCCAGATTTAAAAAAAACCACACTATCAATATTTGAAACTTTTGTTGATGACCAGACTAAACTGTCTCTAAGACCTGGTAATGCCTTCTAAGCCTTTCCTGACCTTCTTTGGAGGTCCAACATTGTTAGGACAGAACTGGACGTTACAGAGGTCCACAGGTCTGCTATCCCAAAACAGTTCCTGCTCAAGCTCCCCTTCCTTTCACACAACCTGAAGTCCAACTCACCTCACGTTCTAGCGTTCGTACGGTGTTATTTCCTACCTCTTCCTCCATCACTGTTTTCTCAACTTATAATTCTGCCTTCTACAAACAACCTGAACACTGTCTCAAATGTGAGAGCAATATATAAAATCTACGCAGGGGATGGGGGTGGGTGGGGAGCAAGGGGGAAATATATCAACCAGCCAACCGATCCCCAAAGTCCTTCCTTTTTTTTATTATTTTGGTATACTTAACACACACAGTTATCTGCATGTCCTATAGATCATTTAACAAATTGCTTTGCAATCCTTCCAGGGCGTGGTATAAATGACTGATTTAAACCTTCTGCATTGTTCGGGCTGCATTGTTCTTCATCAAGTTGAGTCATTTTTATGTGAAGTGTCAAGCTCTTCTAACAAATAACGGCTGCCAGACAAATCAAGTTCCCTCATCTTAAAGCTATGGCTAAATAGTTTATAGCTTTAATCTGCTCACTGAGGTGTGCAGTCTATGACAGTAATTATAAATGCAAGGAGAAATTATAGCTGAATGCTTTAACTGCATTAGGAGCCATTTGATGAACATTCATGATTGCCTGCTCGTTTTCAACAATAGAGGGCACGTTAGTGTCAATGCATTAGAGGGTTTTTCTGTTCTGTTCCGTTCTTTCTTCCATTTACCACCGAATTGTCAGTTGTCTCCTATAAAGCAGGGGTGGGGGGTGGGGGACACACCGCCGAATCTTTAAACTTGATGGGTTTAGAAAAAAAAACCCCCAGAAAAGACAAAGGAAGAAACAAAAAAAGGGGAAACATTCCTGTTTATCATTACGCATCACCTCCTTCTCTTTGTAACATCCTTATTTTCACACTAGTTTATTTCAGAGAACTGTTTGTTTATCCCCTACCAGAATTTGGAAAAGAAAAGCTTGTTTTCCGAGAGAGTTGGGATTCCAAATCTGAACTTAACTCTGGAGACTGTAATAACAGTATACCAGAGCATGTGCAAAGTGTTTCTTCTGGCCACTGAGTAACCATATCCTATCCCTGAAGAATACTGAGGGAAACGGTGAGGACAGGGCTGGGGGCAGCTCCTGGTCTGTGTTTGAAGTTCTTACCATAGAAAAATAACTCTTCAGCTTAATCTAAACCAGCGGTGGCAAACCTATGGCATGGGTGCCAGAGATGGCACTCAGAGCCCTTTCTGTGGGCATGCGTGCACAGAGTCTGTCATGTAGAGGGGTGGAAAATCACCCCCCCCCCCCACACACACATACACATCTAGACTGGCCTGGGCGTGATCATTTACCTGGGAGAAAGCTTGGTTGCTGGCAATGGGGCTTGCTTCTGAGTAAACCCTCCTAGGGTCGTGATGCACCCATTCAAAGTGTTGCACAGTTGCTTCACCATGCTTACTCCTGAGTAACGCGTTTCTAAACTAAAACCTCAGTATTCAGATTAAATTGCCGTGTTGGCACTTTGCGATAAATAAGTGGGTTTTGGGTTGCAATTTGGGCACTCGGTCTCAAAAAGGTTCACCATCACTGATCTAAACAGACAAGCCCTTCTGGATCACATGGAATTCTGACTGGGGAAGAGCACTGTTCCAGGAGCCCCATTTGTCACAGACCCAACCATAAATCTGAAATTAAACCCAACTATATCTAACTGGCAGCCAGCGGTTAAGAGGAGCATACTCTAATCTGGAGAACTGGGTTCAATTCCCATGAAGCCTGCTGGGAGACCTTGGGCCAGTCACAGTTCTCTCACAACTCTCTCAACCCACATGAAGGAAGGCCATGGCAAACCCCCTACAAGCACCTCTTGCCTTGAAAACCCTACGAGGTCACCACAAGTTGGTTGTGACCGATGGCACTTTACACACACACACACACACACACACACACACACACACACACACACACA
>NW_025950263.1:0-10080 GCF_021028975.2 Sphaerodactylus townsendi | reverse complement strand
AATAATAATAATAATAATAATAATAATAATAATAATAATAATAATAATAATAATAATAATGTTTATAAGCCTTTACGTAACTTGCTGTATATTCTGTATGCCAATTAAACATTCAAAAACAGTTTATACATTTGCACAGTAACCTGCAAAGGTCAAGCTGGAGCTGACTTGTTTTTGTTTTGCGTCTTCCTTCCGTGGCAGGCTTTCATGAGAAAGACGGTAAGGCCTATTGTCGCAAGGATTACTTTGACATGTTTGCCCCGAAGTGTGGAGGTTGTGCCCGGGCCATCCTGGAAAACTATATCTCTGCCTTGAATACCCTCTGGCACCCTGAGTGTTTCGTCTGCCGGGTAAGAGCACTTCAAATCTTTTTCTTCCTTTGAAACTGTTTATTCCCAAGGATGCTGCTGGTATAAGGTGGATTGGAAGGACAGCTGTACCCTCAAATTTACAGTTGTTTGTGAAGAAAAAATATGATTCACTACTTGAATACTCCAAAGTTTGCAGAAAGTTAACTTGTCTGAGTAAAGTTTCAGCTGGCTACTAGTAGCTTTCTTTTCTTTAAAACTGCTTCTTTTATTCTGCAGCATGAACAAACCAGTGATATTCAGAAGAGCATTTTTATTAAGGGATTATCACCATAGCAGACTGGAACAGGCCAAGCAAATGCCTCTTCAAGTGATACGGTTGAATAAATGCTTTTACCACCTTGAAAGTGATGAAGGGGTGCACTGGGCTCTCCTTGTGCAGTGAGGACTAGCTTCTGTGTGTGTATCGGTTTTGCCACCAGCAGAAACAGGTGCTGGGTGGAGAAATGAACAACTACCTCTTATATTGTTGAAGGCTTTCACAGCCGGAATCACTGGGGTGCTGTGTGGTTTCCGGGCTGTATGACCGTGTTCTAGCAGCATTTTCTCCTGACGTTTCGCCTGCATCTGAAAATGCTGCTAGAACACGGTCATACAGCCTGGAAACCACACAGCACCCCAACTACCTCTTGCTTGCTAGCAGTACTCATGAACCACTAATCCGATAGTCTGTGCTGTCTGACAGCATTGAGTTAAAACAAAAAAATGTGGGAAAGCAGAGATGGATATAGACCAGGTATCTCATTTCCCCTCTCTTCTGCCTGTCAAACAGGTGTTCAAAATGGACAGCAGTAATCATGTGCATCTTTTTTTTGGGGGGGGGGGTGTAACGAAAGAATGGCTCTGGGGAGACCCAGGTGCTGCTTGCGATTTCTCAGAAGATCTGTCATCCTATCTGGATGTTTAAGTGGTGGGGCTGTAAGGGCTACACTGCCAAAATCAGCAAGTTGGCATGGTGTAGTGCATAGGGTATCCTGGGAGACCCAGATGGAGCCTCTCTTTGCTACGAGTGTTGTCCTTTTCCCCTTTTCCCCCCTTTGCTGATTATGGCTTCTTTTCTCCAATAGGAATGTTTCACTCCCTTCGTTAATGGCAGCTTCTTCGAACATGACGGGCAGCCTTACTGTGAGGTGCATTACCACGAGCGCCGTGGTTCACTGTGCTCTGGGTGCCAGAAGCCCATCACAGGTCGCTGCATTACTGCAATGGCCAAGAAATTTCACCCGGAACACTTCGTCTGTGCCTTCTGCCTCAAGCAGCTCAACAAAGGAACCTTCAAGGAGCAGAACGACAAGCCCTACTGTCAGAATTGCTTCCTGAAACTCTTCTGTTAAAAGGCCGAAGTCAGCACCTGTTTTTGCTGTCTTTCCGGGAAGGACCCGCCTCTTTGGACATGGCCACAATTCAGCAACCTGTGGGCTGAAAGAGGAGAAGAGGAAAAGGATGTGTGCGCGTGGTGTACGTCTGTGTGTGGTGTGTGAATGCTGCCAGGGGTTGGGATGCCGACCTGCTGCTCTGGAAAGATGAGGAATCCAGAGAGAGAAGCACCATAGTCCATTTAGTTCAAAGCTGTATTTTTAGCAGGGGAATGCTGACGGCTGCTGCTCAAGTAGCAGATTGACAGCTGAGCCCCAAGCCAAGGGGGTTGGTTCATTTGGATGGGTCTTAACAGACAAACCTGGGCTGGTTGCACGGTGTTTTCTTGATAGTGAAGATTCAAACATCTGCACAAATGGGATTCAGGCTGGGGACAAGGGATTTGCATTCTTCTCTCCCAGGAATACATGGGAGAATCAGGAGAGCTGAGATCCCACTTTGCAGTGATGCAAAACGAGGGCTGTATTTGTAGGTGCTGATGTGTGTGAGATTCTCTGTAATGGTGTCAGTGGAGGAGACATAGGGTAGACCCTCTTTCTAGCCGTTGTCTGTGAATCTGAAGTGTTAAGAGGGACACCAGGTATTCTGCCATCATATGTATGCACAGGATGAAGTATTGATTCTTTGTGTACATCTGAGCCTGACCTGGTTGGGGAGGGCGGGATATAAATTTAAGCAATCAGTCAAACAAAATAAATCTTGTCTCTTGAAATGGAGACATCTCTCTTTTCTGGGATGCTAAATTCTCCATTGTTGGTATCACCCAATCCCAGACATTCTCCATGGTGGGCATAAAAGAATAATACAATTATTTGTAAAATGAAATCCAGACGAGCAGGTCATTCCAGCCCTCCTGTTGAATGAAGTTTTCATGCCAGGGTGCAACACATTTCCCCCAGAAGGCAAGAGAAATTTAAGCTTATATCAGCACTAGCTTTTCTCTGTCCTTAATAAACAAAGTCTCTCTGCTCTTGTTTAACATGGCCTTTTGAGGCAGACTTCTGAGCAATAATTATTTCATTGTATTGTTGAAGGCTTTCACGGACGGAATCACTGGGATGTTGTGTGGTTTCCGGGCAGTATGGCCGTGTTCTAGTAGCATTTTCTCCTGACATTTCGCCTGCATCTGTGGCTGGCATCTTCAGAGGATCTGAATTCTTTCATTTGTTGGCTTGCTACTTTAATGAATCCTTCAGTTCTCACTCTGCAATGGTTTGGGTGGGAGAGACTGATTTTTGCTAGCCACCCGAATACTGTGGGCTTAGGGGGGTGGGGTGGGTCTGGGTGAGGGAATATTGATTTCTACACTGAGTATTGTATTAGTAACAGGATGACTTTTTACAAATATCTTGTATGGAAATTTAGTTTTTTTAAAGAAATGATTTTCAACTGATGACTTTCATATCTGATTGTTCTGGGCGGGGCCCCAGGTGTGTTGGTTTCTGCATCTTATAGCTTCGATGCTTTTCTTAAACACAACTATCAACATAACTATTGTCTTTTTTAAAAAACTGGGGGGAGGGAAAGAAGAGTGTGCAAGCGGCATATGTGTATGTTTGTGTGAGAGACGGATTGAGTTCTTTTTTTTTTGCTTATTAAGTAGCTTTTGTATTGATCAGAGCTCAACTGGAAATGATTTTTAAAAAAAATAACCTGTAAACTGCTGTATTTGGAATTGCTCACCTTTCTCTCGAAGCTAGAGTGCTGGCATTTTTGGCGTGTCTGAATTTCCTGCAATAGGGAGAAAGAGCTCAAAGCTAACCTATCTGGGGTCAAGCTTCATCATCTCTGTCAGCAGCTAATGTTAGGCCCCAGATATCAACACCCCATATAATGCTACCGTGGTGGTGGCGGCCTGCCTTTTTTGGTCAAATGTGCCAAATCTCATGCCTAAAGTGTCAGAGACTGCAACACTAGAGTGCATTGAAGTATGTCTTCGTGCACGCACGCACATTGGTGCCTTAGTGTACTTTTGTTGCCACTGAGCATGCAAAAAAGCAAGAAGCAAGGGAGACAGGGACAGAAGTACTGACCTGGATTTATGCTACAGTCCATCCCTGGAGGTCCTTCTAGTCTAGTCCAGGGATGGCACAAGTACCTTTGTCCTGTGCTACCAACTTCTTCTGCCAGCTGGTCACTCCTGCGTTAGTCTCTGTGGGCTTCCTGTCTCAGAGGGCAATTATCTAAACCAAATGTTGGGGCGCAGTTAAGCAAGCTTCAGTTTTGCAAACTGAGAACCAAATTGAAGAGGATGAACTGCTATCTATAACAAAGTAATTTTGTACGTGGCTGCATTTTAGCCAGCTTATGTAAGTTGTCCGTACCCAGTTGTGTCTCCACATGGAATGGGGAATGAAGCAACACAACGGCTTGCAAAAATACTGCCAGACATTGGGCAGTTTTGAGAGCAATCCATTAGGTTAGTGGGATGAAGTGTGGAACAAAGAGTGAAGACAGACATATCTGGGTGGATCCAGACCTCCTCCAAGTACCATTCCTCTAGCCTTAGAAGGCTCCCTCCACTTTAAGTGCCTTGTCTCCAATAGAAGAGCCACTTAAATTAGAGGAGGGCGTCAGGCTTGAACAAAAAGGAAAGGTGAGGGCAATGTTGTTTTAATTAAAAAAACCCTATGCTCAGTGAAGCGGTAGGGTAGGATCCATCCCATCTTCTTCCAAGAGCTAACCAGGCTTCAGGGTAAGCTCTGCTTTTCCCCTCACCTCACTTCTACCATCAAACTTATCTGGTTCAGATGCCAGCACATTTTTTTTCTTCCTTCCCCTCAAACCTCTGGCAAGATTTCAGCCTTTTCTTTCCCAAATACCTGGCTTATTGGTCCAGAGTATCTGGCACTATTATTATTTTTTTTAAATACAGAATTTGGAGCATTGCTCTGATGAATTGCGGAGGGGGCAGGGCACGGCCTTGTGATTGTCACAAAGCCCAGCCAATCAACACTGTGTACAACAAATATTCCCTGGAAACTGGAAGAACTAATTTCTCCTTTTCGAAGTTTGCTTTGCAAGTTTTTATGCCTGTTTGAAAAAGGGGCAAATGCAGCCGCACTGAAGATATGAATTCTGTCTTCACCCTGGGGAGTAAATGTTTGCAGACAATTGGATTGTTTGGGCTGTAGAGGTTTGTGTGAATTTGTACCTTTTGGAAACTTGGGACATTTTATCTCTAGTACTGGAACCTCATGGAAGTGGCAATTGACTGTCAGACAAAGATGTGCCATTGTTTTATCTGGAGAAAAATATTTTCTGCCCTCCATAAACTTTTGCCTCTTTAGGCCTTTATTTAACTCTTGTAAGATAACAGAATGAAGCAAGTCTCAAAGCTACAACAGTTTTTGGGTGGGGGAGATTCTCCTGTGGGTTGATATTTTCTCTCTCCCCTACCCTTCTACTTTATAAACTTCTGCCTTTCCCCCCCTTTTTAAATTCCTGTGATTATGCTAATAAAATTTTGCCATAATTTTCAGTGTCCTTGTCTGTGTCTTACCAAGAATAGGTATATGTAGATTTTTGGTTACCCTCTGAGGATAATGGGTTGCATTTAAGTCATCCACTGGAAACCGAATCACAGCACAGTGTGTACGCACATTGACCAGCAAAAAGCTAAAGATTTTTGGAACTGAGAACCGGAGCTTGCAACATTTAACATCAAACAAAACCCGCTTTGTATGTTCAGGGAGAGAGAATTGTGCTAATTGAATATATGATCACAGTTCAGAGTTTAGCCTTACTGGCCTGTGAAGGTCTCACTGTATGCTAGAGGTAAAGGTTCATATTCATGGTTGGAACCAGGCATTAGCAAAGCTGGGTATCCTCCCCCCCCCCCCCACTCCCCCTGCTGACGCTGATCTGGTATCTCTTTTTCTGTTAGGAGATATGCCTTGCAGCTATAGTAGAAAAATCAAAACACAAGATCTTAGCCCTGTCCTATTTTTTCAAGATGGTTGCAGAGGTCCCTGCAACAATTGCTTCTAAAGCCTGTCCTGGAGGAAGCAGAGCATTGACTCTTTTACACTTAGAGGACCAGCGTTGCTAAGGCTAAAAAAAAGAATGTGAGGAAATAGCTTTTTTGTTCCTTCCTGCACAGCTGCAGGTTGGGGGAGATCGGAGCTGCATTTGTGATGGCCCAATGAAGTTACAACTGTTTGAAGAGAAAGGGTTTGCAGCCAACCCTGTTAGTTTTACAAATAATACATGTCAAACAATATCACTGTCTCTTGCTTACACTGTTTATGAGAGGAGCAGGAGAACTATTAATGGGGAAGGACAGCGACAGAGGGCACCTTTCCTTTTGTAGGCTGCCTCAGTGCTCAGATGAACTCTGTTCTTCCCTTTTGGTTCTCCTTAAGGTGCTCTGCCCATCAATACTTCTGCCATTACCACAAAGAACAGGAGGTCATCTTCAGAGAGAGGACTCTTCATTCTCTCTTGCCCAAAGTTTCATTTTATGCAAGTTGCTCACTTTTTATTACACTTTATTGATAGCCTTTATTGATTGCCGTTCTAAGACTCAGTATTTTCCTTGCCAATATACTTGCAAATAAGGAATTACCAGTGTGTTGTCAAAGGCTTTCACGGTCGGAATCACTGGGGTGCTGTGTGGTTTCCGGGCTGTATGGCCGTGTTCTAGCAGCATTCTCTCCTGATGGTTCGCCTGCATATGTGGCTGGCATCTATCAGATCCTCTGAAGATGCCAACCACAGATGCAGGCGAAACGTCAGGAGAGAATGCTGCTAGAACACGGCCATACAGCCCGGAAACCACACAGCACCCCAAGGAATTACCAGTTTTGTTCCACAAAGTCATTTTGGCCATGTCAATTCAAACACCCTCATGAAAAGATTTCTGTCCCCCTATGGAATAACCCTTTATTCTGTCTGCCCCAAAGTGTTGTTTTTAATCATTATTTCCAACTGGACCGAAGACTTACTACCTTTGCACCTATGGATAAGGAACCAGGGTTTTGCACCCCAACGTCAACATTGAGACGATCTAAATCATACACTGTGCCCCAGATGGTGCTAGATGGGATGCATTACACATTACAGTGTATTGCCAAATAAAGCTTTGAACTGGTGACGTTTGTTCACAAGGGGGCAGTCCACCAATTATGGTCGCATATGATACTGGGTGTTTCACTGCTTATTTGAGAAGACAGTTTAAATTTTCACGAACAGTCAACTAGGGAACAGTCAAACAATTTTAGATTTGATACTGACCTTTCACTCATTCTGCTAAAATAATGCATACAAAATACTATATAAACATAAAAATGAACTGGAGCCTTGTGGCCCTTTCAAGGTTTAAGAAAATTTTAACAATTTTTTTTTTTGCGGTCTGCACTTTTATATGCCATGAATTGATCTTTATTATGTAGGATTGGGGAAGGATAAACAGCAGGACGATGGAGGTCTGAAATGTAGAAAAGACCGAGGAAAGATAATTGTGTAAAATTGAAATCTAGTTAGGAAAAATACAAAGACTTGTTCACTAGGCATGTCAAGTTAGCTATATAACACTAGTAATACGGAGTCACAGATTAGTTAAAATAATCCCAATTACAGTGAGATAAAATCCCAAATTTTAACGAGTTCTACATTTAACTCTTATTTCTAAGTCCCTCAGCCTTACAGTTTGTGCTTCCTTCCCCATATCACATGATTATACTTGGCTTCTGAAGGGCTCTCATCCACGAAAAGTTATGCTGAAACAACTTTTGTTAAAATTTAAGGTGTCCCGAGACTCCGCCCTGTTTATTTTTGTTTCTATAGACTAATATGTTTACTCTACCAGAATTATATTGACTGTCATTGTTATTTGATAACAGTGATGCAGTAAGCATTACAGCAACAGCGACGCTGCGCTTTTGGCCTAACCCTTGGATATTTACTCAAAAGTCAGTTACACTATCTATTTAAAAGAAAGCAGATGTGTGTGGCCTCTATTCTTGACAGAGGGGGGCAGGGTTTTTTTGGGGGGGGAGCCCAGGCCAGCCCAACCAAGGAGCGGTTGCCAGGAGCCAGCCCCCACCTTGTGCTTTTCAGAAATGTGGGGGAGACTCTATGGGGAAGAGGGGACCAGAAATGATGTCTTGCACATCTGCCAGCCCCTGAGCTGGAGCTTCCTGGGAGAGGGAGTCCGACCCCTGTACAGAGTGGATGCCAAAAGCCCGGGACAGCGCCATTCTGATCACCGCCTTCGCACGGGACCTCATGTGCAGGTTGTGGGGCCCCCGCTAACTTTCTGAGGCTCTTTGGCCAAGGAGCTCCTGTACAAAAGGGATGCCAGCAGCCCAGGACGACGCTTCTCAGGGCGCCGCCTTCGCACGAGACCGCAGGTGGAGATTATGGGCGACTCCGCTAACGTTCCAAGCCTCTTGGAGCTGGCAGCCCCTTGGACAATGGAGCCGAGAGCCTAGGGCGGCCTTTCCCAGGCTCCGCCTTCGCACGAGGCCGCACGTCGAGGTTGCATAGTGTCGGAGCCTCTTTGGAGCAAAAGCCCCTTTGCAGAGTGGCGCCCAGAGTCTGAGACGTGCTTGTAGTTCATGCCTTTGGCCACCGGAGGGCAGCAGCAGCGTCCCAAGTGGCTCCCCTGCCCAAAGAGGCTCGGACATTTCACAACCACGACGTGCGGTCTCGTGCGAAGGCGGCGCCCTGAGAAGCGTCGTCCCGGGCTGCTGGCATCCCTTTTGTACAGGAGCTCCTTGGCCAAAGAGCCTCAGAAAGTTAGTGGGGCCCCCACAACCTGCACATGGGGTCCCGTGCGAAGGCGGCGGTCAAAGTGACTCCGTATTACAAGTGTTATATAGCTAACTTGACATGCCTAGTGAATAAGTCTTTGTATTTTTCCTAACTAGATTTCAATTTTACACAATTATCTTTCCTCGGTCTTTTCTACATTTCAGACCTCCATCGTCCTGCTGTTTATCCTCCCCCCCCAAACCGTGCCCCGCTCTTTCAAGAATAGAGGCCACACACAGCTGCTTTCTAGGTGTCAAACTCACGGCCCGTTAGATATTATAGACTACAGTTCCCATCATCCCCTGCAACCATCATGCTGGCGGGGGATGATGGGAATTGTAGTCCATAACGTCTGGAGGGCCGCGAGTCTGACACCTGTGCACTAAACCGACGGAGCTGACTCCCAAGAACATAAGACTGAACTCTTCGAAAAGTTGTCACAAAGCAAAGCAACTTATTTATTTATATGTTACATTTTTACCCCGCCAATCTCCCGAAGGCGGCTTACATGTAAAAACATACAAAAACAATACAATAATAATATAAAAATATAAACATTAAAACCTTTCTATGCCGACGTCCGCCTGCAGGAGGCGCCCGCAAACACTAGGTCGCCCCCCCCCCCCCACTAGTAACTAGTGCTTTTCAAAGGCGGAAATCATTTTGGAAGGATTGTTTCTGAAGCCAATCAGATACGAAGAACGCGAAGTCTTTTCTGCCCCTTTTTCTTCGTCATTTGCTGCTCGCCAATCAACGGCGAGGCGGGAGGAAACTGGTGCTTGTTGCTGATTGGGCGCACCGAGCCATGTATATAAGCGAGGGAACCGCCGGAACTTCCCCTTTTGTTCCACGGAGGCCTCGTGATAGAGGTGAGTCCTGTAGGCTGCGGCCTAAGCGAGGTCGCGCTAGGCCGGGGCGGCGTCGTTGCTGTAGTGCACATCAATGGCGCTCACACGCTTCCCTCTCCCTTCTCTAGGTAACATCCCGAGTCTTTAAACCGCCGCTGTAGCGCGATCCTTGGGTCACCGCGATGCCCAGGGAAGACCGAGCCACGTGGAAGTCCAACTACTTCCTTAAGATCATCGTGAGTTCTTCTCGAGGAGGGCTATTAGAGGCGGGACGGGAGAGGGTTCCTCGTAGCAGCACTTCTTATAGCTAGGGTTTTTACTCGTTGTGTTAGTAATGGGGTTTTTCAAATATATGTAAAATACTCAAAAGAAACGTCTTTGTGTAGCTTAGTAAGTGGGGGTTTCTTGAGCATATGCAGAGTACGTTGCTGTTGTGCCAGACGATTAATAATGGGAGACCTTAATAGCGTGCATAATGCGGTTTCCCAACCCTTCCCCCTGGATACTTCCTGTGAATATGTACTCAGGTGGTGTTCCAATCTACTTTGTTATTGAATATAATCAATTTTATTTACTATATCAAACTTATATGCTGCTGTATTGTCGAAGGCTTTCACGGCCGGAATCACTTGGGTGCTGTGTGGTTTCCGGGCTGTATGGCCGTGTTCTAGCAGCATTCTCTCCTGACGTTTCGCCTGCGTCTGTGGCTGGCATCTTCAGCGGATCTGATG
>NW_025950262.1:0-10082 GCF_021028975.2 Sphaerodactylus townsendi | reverse complement strand
ACATCAGATCCTCTGAAGATGCCAGCCACAGATGCAGGCGAAACGTCAGGAGAGAATGCTGCTAGAACACGGCCATACAGCCCGGAAACCACACAGCACCCATGTGGCTAATAGTGTTTTATTGTTATATAGTCCACTGTTGTAATACCCACATTATGGATGTTGGGTATTCTCTGTACTCCATTATGGGAGTACAAGGAATAGTGGTTTTTAAAAACCATGCATGGATAACTTGGGCTAGTATTTTCAGCAGTGTCAGACCTGGTAAGTATTAGGATGGGAGTGTTATGACACAGACCACATCTAAAAATCTCTTTCCTTGAAAACCCTACAGGGTCTCCATAAGTCAGCTATTACATTTAATGGTAAAAAATCTCCAACAACCAGTTGGTTCACTGTTACAAATCCTAGAGCCGTGTTGGAGGGGACACCATAGCAGCATTGCACATACAATGCAACAATAGTGCAATAATGGTGGTGCCCGGTCCCAAGGCTGGGAGGGGACAGACAGTGCTAAATAGATGTTATATCAGGCATGCTGAAGATGATATGGCACTCAACACAGGGGCATCTGGGAGCAATATACAGATACTATACAGTTTCCCTGTAATGTAAGTTTCATTTCCTGGGCATCCAAAGGTATCATTCTTCGTTTCTGAACATATTTAGTTGGGTGCAAGCCCCAATGAGCCCAAGGCGGCATGAGTAACATCTAGGATTTCACATCATTTTAAATTGTGACACAGTCATGTGGAACATTTCTAACTGTACCTCAAAGGTTAAGCTAGCAAGGATGTTCTTTCCATCTCACTTCAACCATTGTTCATTGCCTGTCCCTCCAATTAAAGATGCTTGGTGTAGTGGTTAGGAATGGTAGACTCTAATCTGAAGAACTGGGTTTGATTCCTCACTCCTCTACCTGAGTGGCGAATTCTAATCTGGTGATCTCTGGTGAACCTGAGTTTATTTCCCGGCTCCTATATATGAAACCTGCTGAATGACTTTGAACTATCTCAGCCCCACCTAGGGGCATATCATGAAAAAATGGCGCCCCGGGGGAAAACCTGCTCCAGGCATCCCTACCCTACCCCTGTGCCCGCCGGGCCTCATTTACCTTTGAGGGGAGTTGGGGAGGCTAACAGAAGCTGGCGTCGGGCCGGTAGCCTGCCGCAACCCTGCCAAAGTGCTCAATTTGAAGGGTGCCTGGTGGGCCCGCGGCAGGCTGCCACCCCCCCAACTCTATCAGAGGCTGGCCTCTTTCCACCCTCCCAAAACCCAGACCACTCCTTTCCACCCTTTCCCAGTCCTGACCTTCCCACCTACCCCAACTCACACCCTTCCAATCTCTCCCACCCTCAATCCACAGATCCAAGACAATATAGATGGCAAGTGTGGCGCCGGCAGCAGAAGATTGGCCACTATGCCCCCAGAAAGGCCATTGCAGCGGGAAATGCTTCCTCCCCCAGCCTTTTCTAGGGCTCATTGCATCTCTCCTACAATGGGCTTTGCTGCTTGTGCGTGTGTGTACCTTTAAGTCCCATTTTTCAAACACTCTGACTTTGATTGGAGTGTGTCCTTTTTAGATGCAAGATGTATTGGGCATAGGTTTTAAAGCCTACCTACATGTTTGAGCTTGTAACTTGAGCTTGAGTGTGTAACTGTTGGACTTCGTTGTAGTTCTAACTGCTGTTTCCTTGAATGAATTGGTATTTGAATATATGTAATAATAAACAGCTTTTTCCCCTGTAATATTTTCTTTTAGGAAATAAAGTCTCTGATCTCCCTTTGTGGTGGACAATTTAGTAGTCAACTGGAATCAAACCTAAATGTGAGTATTAACTCACAGATCTACTCCTAACTTATTCTAAGTTTTATGATTTCCCCCAAATATTTTAGTGAAAAATTATGCTATAGGGAAAGTGTTGAATCCTATAGACATCAAGTACTTCATGTATAGTACTTGAGGGGGGTATTATCCCATTATTCTATGAACTGTTGATGTTTTTGTGTGACAACAAATACAAGAGATGCGATATAGTATAGTTTATGTAACTTAAACAAAACACTATGCCCCTATGACTTTAAATATTAAATACGCACAAATCAAGTGCAAAGTGCTATTTAATAAAGTTCTAGAGTGAAAGGTGTGCTATAATAAATAAATACATACATACATTTAGGCATGAAACAAACATAAGACTATAAGACAATCACACAAATATGTTATAAAGAGCCTAAATCTTCAGATAATATCCTATATTACAAGTGTCAAACTTGCGGCCCCCCCAAAAGCTCCCTTTCTCTATTATGATTTGTATGCTGACTTCCATCTTGATGGGAAGAACTTCATTAAAACAGAATAAATGGGCTTTGTTTTGCATTTGCATCTCAATTTCATACATGGACACTTGGAAATAAATTCAACAAAAGTAAATTCTAGGAAATGAAGGATGCTTTCTCCACAAAAAATGTGTATAATATTTCAGCCTTTTTGCTGAACACAGTGTAAAGATGGGCTGTCTGCCTGGAGTAGGACATAACCCTATGAACTTGCTGTTCAATCAGTTACATTGGTATTACTCAACGGGACTACATTTCTTCTTTTTGGAATGGTCCTCCCCCATTTTTTATTTCTGTATTCTTCAGTGTTGACTTTAAATGCATAGTACTTTATTTCTCTCTTCACCTTTTATTAGCATAAAAATCAACAGTAAAGAAATATCCAGTAACAGTTAGTCAGATAATATTCAGTCGTTTTAAAATAGTCCCCAGAAATAAAGCAACTGTATAAGTAACATCAGAATTATGGTCCTCTAATAATAAACGTACAGCCCATTTCGAATTTTGGATATTCTTTAGTAATAACAGAGGGTGAATTAATCAAGATTGTACATTAGCATATAAATTGCAGTCTAAAAGAATATGAGGCAGGAAATCAAGAGAGCCACAATGGCAATATCTTTGTTGCTTTGGAACTTGTTGGTATCTTTCTATTGTCCCAGCTGAAGGGAAGCTATTAAAAAGGGCCAGCATAAAGACTCAGCACTGTTCAGCAGTTAGTAGAAACAATATAATTGGCTGTGGTCCCATACTTAGGAGTAATTCCCAAGGCTTGGGGGGAACAAATTGCAATATTAGTTGAGTAAAAGATGTGTCATGATCTCTCAACCTATCTTTAATTTGAGAATAAACTGTTCGTTACTATTTTGCAGCATGGTCAAATCAATTCCAGTACTTCTGATTTTTGAAATAATTGCTTTGCACCACCGTGATACATGGTTATCTTTGAGAAGGTGCAAAATGATATCGTTCTTATCGGTTCTAAAATGAATCTTAATCCAGTACTTTACTTCGGACATCCAGGCCTTGGTTTCCAGTAGGGATAAGCCTGATTGATTTGAGGCATAATGTGGAGAATGTTACACTATTTGGGACCCCCCATAACTCTTTTTTTTTTAAAAAGGATGGAATTTGTTCAATTGCCGAATTAAAAGTTTCTGTCCATATAGGTATCCCAGAGGATTTTTGGTATCATCTTTGCCTGGAAAATCTTTAAAGCAGCGTCCATTGATTGGCAACCCTTCTCATAATAGAATTGTACAATTCCTGAAGTTAAGGATTTCCAAGAGGTTACAGAACATGATCTTTGTAAAGACTAATTGGAATTATTATAAAGAATCAGGCCAAGGTATTTGAATGATTTTAACCTGCTCTAAATAGATGTTATCAATTTTCCATGAGGAAGGATGCCAATATTTAGAAAATACAACTTTAGATTGATTCATTGAAGTCACAATAGTTAAAGAAAGCTTTCAAATATCTTGTTGGATAAGATCAAGTGTGTAGTACTTTATTTTTTGTATGAGGGGAAAAAAAACTTCCCATCCAAAGCATATTTGGCCTACAGAACATGATTAAGTCCCATCCCATTGAGGGTGATGATATCTTCCGACTGTAGCCCTGACTGCAGTACTCTTGATAGGCCCATTATTACTTCTGCATCCTATTTCCCATTATGCAAAGGTTGTGCCTGTACAGCTAATTCTTCCTCTGTGTTTGTAAAGGATCAGTGAATGATTTTATCACTTTGGGCACTTTACTTATTAGTTTTTGCCATTTGATGTGTCAGAATTAGAAGGAACTATTGAGTTACTATTTGGATTCTAGTCCATAGTTGCTTGGCTTCAGAGTAAACATTCTAATTTTAGGTGCATTTATATTTTTTCTTTCTTTATTGCCTTTAGAAACAGAAAAAAGCAAAGGGAAAAACTTAAGAATATACATAAAGAATATACATAAAGAATATACATAAAGAATATACATATACTAACAGTGGTGGTACACCTAGAGATAAGTTTCTGTAAATGGTTTCCAAATATCAAAAACCAAGTCTATGTGGAGTTGTCATCTATATGCCATGCATTCAAATAGTCATAGAGTTCTAAGGTCCTCAATCCATTGCTTTACCAGAAGTGTGTTTTTATCTTTCCAGTGTTGTAATATAAGTCTTTTAGCTGAAGTCAGTGCACAGAGATTCCATTTTCATTTATCATCAGTTCCACAGAGGTTTCATTTATGTTGATCATCAGGACACAGGCAAATAGTTTGAAAGTACACATTCTCATACAAAACTGAGATGAATAATAACTTATTCCCAGAAAAACCAAATGACTGGACATGCCCAAAGCACAAGAGATGCACCCAGTGAGTTACAATGCCAGCAGATAGACACTTTACTCATTTCTTTTGCATCCAGTATATCTTTAACATCTTTTTTTGCTGAATAAATCTCAGCTTATGATCCATGGAGGGAGCAGGTCTCGGTTTTCTGGCTATATCCCATTGCTTTGCTAAAACAGGGCGAACTAGCTCCATATTCAATTCTTTGCTGAGATTTTTCGTATCATGTTTATTAACTGACATCAAATATTTATAAAGAAATATTGTAGCTTTTGTTTTCTGCCTTGATTCTAGTAGAGTATCTAGGAGCAAAGGGGACTCTGGGACTCTGAATTCTGCAAGGCCATATTTAGATACCATAAGATGTTGCAACTATAAGTATTGCCATTCTACATAAGGTGGCAAGCCATATCTAGACCTCAGCTCAGAAAATGGCAAAAACTCATCATCATTACCTATTAATTGGTCCAATGTAAAAATCTTTCAGTCTAAGTAGTCCATTAAAAAGATTTCTTAGCAACTTTTAGTCCACAATGTTAATTCAGCCTATTAAAATAGATTGAATTGCTATTGCCATTCCATTATACATTATTATTCTCCTGTTGCAGAAACTGCAGGAGAAGTGAATCCTCATTATCATAAGTAGACCCTAATGCATTCCGCTTAGACAGAGGCAGGACACGAGAAGCTTCCAAATGAATCTGAGGAAGATAGTCCAACTATAAGGAGTGATCCCAATAATTAGTACAAGTTAACAGTGATATAAACTAAAATCAGGGAAATCAAATCCTCCTTCATTAAATGGAAGTTGTATCCTCTTTAAAGAAATTTAAGGCAGTGAGAAACCCCACATAAAGTTCTAAAAATGTGTTAATTTTATGAATTTTATATCTTCAAGCTGTATAAAAAGAACTTGCATGTAAAATATGAACAAACCTAGGTATAATATTCATTTTGAATATTTGGAGACAAGTTTAAAGTTGCCTATCAGTCTAAATCCAAAGATTTATCTGTAATTAACTTGTTAAAATTTAGCATGATCATGTATATAATGTCTCTAGGAATCAGTATTAGAAGGTCAGCAATGAAATCTTAACACCACCAAAAATGTTCATAGGCAAATACACTCTGTGATATATTGTCTCCCAGTGGGATCAACTTAGATTTTGTCCAATTGGTTGAATATCTAGACAAGTCTCCAAAGGCATTAATCATATTCATAGATGCAAGAATGGAAGACTGAGATTCTAATAATAATATCATCTACATAAAGATGATAAAATATCATCTACATAAAGAATAATTTTAAATTCCAAGGAGTTATGCATAAATTCATGAATATTATTTTTTCTGATAGCACATTTTAGAGGTTTCAAACGTAAATAAAAAATAAGACAAGAAAGAGGGCAACTTTGTCTAGTATTATGCCAGTGTAAAATGGCTGCTGATGAGACAGTACAATTTGTACTTTTAGAGTGCCCTATCTATGATTCTCCTCGTTCCATGATAGAGAGGTTAAATATTGATATGTCATCATCTATTATGAATTTTCTACTTAATGATTCTTGTTACCTTACTTGTGAAAATGTTGTGAGCTTTCTGAAACATTACTTGGCCAAGCGCAATTATTCTTTACAAAATAACCATGGTTAATTCATTTATCTGTGTGTTTCTATATATAGGGGGTTGTATGTGGATACTCATTGTATATATTTTAACATATTGTAACTGGTTTAGTTAATTGATAAACATTTTACTGTAATTTAGAATGCCAATAAAGACTTCTGTCTGTCTGTCTGTCTAATTGATATTCAAAGATCGATTTCCAGTATATTTTGTCAACAACTTTTTCAGCATCAAGTAAAAAAATGGCAACTTGATCCGATCTCTTACTATTTAAAGCAATCAGATCGGTTATCAGCGTAAGATTGTCCAAGTCTTGCTTACCTCATGCAATCCTACCTGGTCTACATGTTCTCAAGTTGTGACAAGCTTTTGCTGTCAGTTAGCAAGAATAGCAGTTAATATTATAACACCGGGAATGTGACAAAAGCTTGACCAAGGCGAAAAACCACAAACTTAAGGCAGAACCCGGAGATAGATAGTTGGAAACCTGTGGCTATATTAAGACAGTGCAATAAACACAATATTCAGTACAATAATAACTTTTCATTCATGACATTTCATTCATAAATTTGCTGAGACATTTATAACCAGAAGGTGCAGTCCTTATCTCACACACCTTCGTGTGCATAAATTGTCTAAAGTCTCCTTTGACTACTCACAGAGTACATGTAAAGGAGAACAATCACAAAGAAGAACCTGGATGAAAGCACTTTGTGAAGGATCTTCAATCTTCACTCCAATACCCGATAGAGGCATCAAAACGCTGGCGCGCTGATAGGCCTTTTCCACTCAAAGAGACTTCCTCAGTGTACTGTAAACAATATCCGATTCTTTGCATGAACAGTATAGAAGCTGTCTCGGCAGCTGGTTCAAAATTCTAAAAAAATGAATTTAAACTAACTCATTCTTACTGTTCATGTAAAGAATCGGATGTTGTTTACACTGAGGAATATAGCCACATGTTTCCAGCTATTTATTTCTGGGTCCTGCCTTGAGTTTGCGGTTTTTTTGCCTTGGCCAAGCTTTTGTAATATTATAACACCCCCATTTATCAAAGTAGTAAGCTGAAAGTTTGCACACTGACTATGGTTTTAGTGGGGTTAGGAATCACAGTAATTATAGCATCATAAAATGATGATGCCTATGAGACAGACTTAAAAATATCATAATACAGTTGATAGTTTTAGCATTAAGAAATCTGTTTTAGCATTAATAAATTATACCATTCAATGGACAACCTCTCTGGGTCCGGAGATTCTAATGTCAGGTGTGTCTTCATTGATATACCATATATCTGCTTGAGCAAATACTTATTCCTCCCCCCGCTGCTTTTGCTGGATAGATCAGACATTTTTCAGCATGTTCAACTGAAAACTGATTTCCTGAGTTTATCTCTTACCAAGTCTCCTGCATACATTATGGTGAGGTTTGAATGGAATTATTCCAAAAATAATAACAAATTATCTCACCTGGTGTGCCATAGGTACGTAGTAGATAATTTCTTTATAAGAAGCCTTTACCTGGGAGAAAGCCAGAATTTTAATATCAGCTGTCTGCAGTATTTACTTATGACTGAAGTGACAGTAGAAGTTGACAACCTTCAGGAAACCTACACAAACAAGTAGCTTAAAGAAGGCCTACATATTAGCAGAACTTTCTACAGAAAAAGATAGACATGTAAGGAAAGCTCAGGTTCACAATGGATGTGACAGGTGAGCATTTCATGCTTTCTTCTTTCCTGCTGGATCCATCGGTCCTTCACTTTAGTTAACAAAGTACCTTACAGCTTTCCTAGGATGAGGCAAGTGTGGGTGTAACAGAGAAAGAGCACTAGACTGATGGGCTTCAACCAACATTTTATAATCTGTTTGTGTGTGAGTTTGGTTGTCGAGGTAGGTTTTCAATTCATACTTGTCACCCTCTTATACTATGATTGTTTTCTCTCTGTATTATAGCAGTGTAACCAATGTGCTTTTAGTCGTCCATTCTTTTTCTTAGAGTTGTTGCTATTTTTGTTTCAGTCTCCGTTTTGGGTTCTCACCTTACATTCAGAAAAGATGGCTAGAGGATTAATGAAGCGGACAGTATGTGCCAAGTAAGGATTATGCATCTAGAAATATAGAATCCTCTTGCTCTTCTTTATGCACCTTTCTGTATACATCACCTCCACTGAAGCATCTCCCCATCCATTCTGAAGCAGCAATTAGTGTTGGTGCAGTTCTAGAGAAATTGTCTGTATGCAAAGCCCATACTTCTGTCATTGATATATGATCCCTATATTATTTGGGCCTCCCAATTTTAAAGACTCTACTTGCATATTGTAAGCTTTTAACGGTTCTCAGATACAGAATATTGTTCTCTAAGGAATTAACAGGTAGGCTTCAAGGGATGATAAAGAAGAGGAATTTGGATTTACACCCCCCCCCCCTTTTCTCTACTGGAAGGAGACGCAGAAGTGTCTCCCCACAGTAGACACTTTGTGAGGTAGGTGGGGCTGAGAGAATTCTGAAGAACTGTGATTAGTCCCAGGTCATCCAGCAGGCTTTGTGTGTAGGAGCAGGGGGGAAAATCCAGTTCACCAGATAAGAGTTCACAACTCAGATGGAGGAGTGGGAAATCAAACCCTGTTTTCCAGGTTAGAGTCCATCTGCTCTTAATCACCACACCACACTGGCTCTCCACTGGATTCCCTTCTCTAAGCAGCTTTGCAACTGCAAATCAGAAAACCTTGATACCATCTGGCATTTCTTTATTGACTGTAAGAAATACAATGTGGCCCAAAATAATGGATTATTAAATATATTCAAAAGTGGAGCCTTGCTGTACAACAGGAGCTTATAGCAAAGTTATTAGCAGTTATGATCCAAATGTGGCTTTGGCAGTTACAAAATGTTCATCTATGACATTTAATAACACTTTTTATTACATTTTAATAGTACAATCCTGTATATTTATAATTTTACTTAAGTTTCATAAAACTGTAATTGTAAATTTTTGCTGAAGCTTATGTACATGAATTTTAGATAAAGAACAGCAAAAGGTTTGGCGAACCCAAAAATAACAGCCCAATGCAAGGAATAGTGCAAATAAATTTGTAATAGCTATATTCTAGTCACAGCTATGAATAGCCTTATGTAAATATACAGGTAAGTAAAGCAAGAACATTCATATATATCAGCACAAATTAACCGGACGTCTCATTGTAAGGACAATTCACATCAAGTCTCTGTATGGTGAAGCCACCATAAGCTCACCACACCGCCAAAGAGCGTTGGAATGGAGTCCAAATGTCCACAGCCAGTTATTTTCACCATATGGCTTATAAGGGCAAAGAGTCCAAAGTCTCGGCATTCAGAGAATAATGGGAACGAACTGCAGTGACAATAATCATTATTGTCGAAGGCTTTCACGGCCGGAATCACTTGGGTGCTGTGTGGTTTCCAGGCTGTATAGCCGTGTTCTAGCAGCATTCTCTCCTGACGTTTCGCCTGCATCTGTGGCTGGCATCTTCAGAGGATCTGATGTTGGGAAAGCAAGTGGAGTATATATCTGTTGGAGTGTCCAGGGTGGGTGGGGAAAGATAGTCTGTGAGTAACAAAGAAGGCAACCAGGTCAATAGTTGAGGGCATATGAATAGAAGTATGAGTAACAATGAAGACTATAGCCTGGGAGTAACCCTGTAGATAGCAAGGTCACTGGTGGGAGCATCTGAATAGAAGTATCCTGGCCTTTGTTTCTGCTGTCTATGGTCATCCTGTGTTTGTGTGGAGCTGGTT
>NW_025950261.1:0-10084 GCF_021028975.2 Sphaerodactylus townsendi | reverse complement strand
CAGCATGGCCAATTGGCCATGCTGGCAGGGGCTGATGGGAATTGTAGTCCATAACATCTGGAGTGCCCAAGGTTCGCCACCACTGTTCTAGGGAATCCACTGTGAAGTTAGTCTCTACAGGCACGTAAGTGGGAGACTGAGCGGTTGGAAAATTATCCACCTGCTCACCTCTCCTTGAGCAGCGACAAGGCCTTTGGGGGTACAAGGAGATATTAAATGTTGGAAAGGGGTTGTGGCTCACTGATAGACAATTTGCTAGGCATGAAGGATGTTCCAGGTCCCCAGCATCTCCGAACAAATAAGAAACTAGGAAGAGTGAGAATATAAGTAGAGGGTACAGGTAGGAGGTGATTTGAAATTGGCGCCGACCTCCTCCGTGCGCAGCCTGGGGGTCCACCTGGATTCGTCTCTTTCAATGAAGACCCAGGTGGCCCATACAACCCGGGCTGCATTTTTCCATCTCCGTCAGGCCCGGCGGCTGGCTCCCTTTCTCTCCCACGCGGACCTAGCCACGGTGATCCATGCAACGGTCACCTCCAGGTTGGACTATTGTAACTTGCTCTACGAACTTGCTCTACGGGCCTACCCTTGAGATTGATCCGGAAGTTGCAACTGGTCCAAAATGCGGCGGCCCGCTTACTCACGGGGGACGCCTTCCGTGACCATATTCGACCTGTATTATGCTGCCTGCATTGGCTCCCGGTTGAATTCCAAATCATCTTCAAGGTATGGGTGCTTACCTTTAAGGCCTTACGCGGCCTGGGACCCTCATACCTTCGGGACCGCATTACCCATATGTCCCTACTAGGCTTCTGCGCTCAGCAGAGGCGTATCTAGGCAAACTGCAGCTCGGGGACAAAACCTGAGTTTGGCACCCCCCCCCCGACTCTCCTGATGATACCACCCAGGTATGGTGAAGTTTGGTTCAGGGGGTCCAAAGATATGGACTCTCAAAGGTGTAGCCCCCATCTTCTATTAGCTCCCATTGGAAACAATGGGGGATAGGGGCACCCCTTTTGGGAGACCATAACTTTGGACCCCCTGAACCAAACCTCACCTAACTTGGTTGGTATCATCAGGAGGGTCTCCTGAAAAATCCCTGAAGCTTTGGTGCTGCTAGCCTAAAAACTGCGCCCCCCTGCAGGCTGAAAACTGGAAAAAAACTAAAAATACAAAAAAACCCACAAACAAACTTGAAGTTTTTGCGGCCCCACTAGGGGGCGCCCGGGGACATAGAGTACCCCATGTCCCCTAGGTAAATACGCCACTGCTCAGTGGTAGAACATCTGCTGAACATGCAAAAGTTCCTTGGTTCAGTCTTTGGCAGGGGAATTGGTCTCTGATGTCTGGAGATCAGTTCAGTGGTGGGATTCAGCCCGTTTGCACCGGTTCAGTAGAACCGGTACCTATTTTGTTTTGTTGAGTTCAGTGAACCGGTTGTTAAAAGCGGCTTTTAGAGCCCCAGAGCAACCGGACTCCTTGTCACCTGGCTGCTCTGAGGCGCTAAAAGCCCCGTCGCTCCCCTGTCCCTGGGGACAGGGGCAGTGGTGGGATCCAAAATTTTTAGTAACAGGTTCCCATGGTGGTGGGATTCAAACTGTGGCGTAGTGCCAATGGGGCTGGGCAGGGCACGACGGGGGCGTGGCCGGGCATTCCGGGGGTGGGGCATTCCTGGGTGGGCCGTGGCAAGGACGCAGCCACTGCACCGGTCCTTGGGCGGGAAACGAATGCACGCAGGCGCAGGCTGCCACGCACGCTGGTGCACCTCCTGCTAGACTGCTCCAAGTTCTGCGCGCTACTGCTGAGTGGAGGGGCGTAACTAAGGCAAAAACCACATGGCAAAATCACACATTAGTAACCCCCTCTTGGCACACACAAATAATGAGTAACCTACTCTCGGGAACCTGTGAGAACCTGCTGGATCCCACCTCTGGACAAGGGGCAACGGGGCTTTTAGCGCTTCAGAAAATGCTACTGGCACATGGCCACGCAACCGGGAAAACCCGCAACACCCTAGTGATTCTGGCTGTGAAAGAATCTTCGACCATACGCAGACTCAATTCTTTTTTCCAATTCTTCTTCTGCAACAGTGCAGGGGCCTTTTCGCAAGTCCCCCCTCCCCCTCGTTCAAGTTTTCAATTCGCACCTTGAATGTGAACTTTTACCCTGGAATTTGCTTTCACGTTTGTCAGCACCTCTGGGTTTCAAAACGTGTTAAACGTGCTTCCGGAGAGCCTGACGTTCGGGACGAGGCTAGGGACGCCGAACTGAGCTTGCACACCGCGAATGGACTTTTGTGAATTTTGTTTGCGCTGTGACAAATAAGCGGAGCAGAAAGCAAAATTTGCCGTATCCTTGATCATTCTGGCGAGCGCGGATCCGCCTTCTGCTTCCAGATGCTAAACAGCCGTGAACGCCTGCAAAGACTGCTGAATGCTGATCGTTTCCCTTACGCATCGATCACCAAATTCTGTCTGATATTACAGTTTGAAATCAAACGCCGTGCACCCACCAAAGCCAAATGCCCGTCTATCAGGAGAATATCTGATAGCACAGTGATGGCGAGCCTTTTTGAGGCCGAGAGCCCAAACTGCAACCCAAAACCCACTTATTTATCGCAAAGTGCCAACCCGGCAAATTTAACCCTAGATACTGAGGTTTTGGATTTTAGAAAAAACAGTTGAGCTCTGAGGAAATTGCGTTACTCGGGAGTAAGCTTGGAGTGGTAGTCGTTAGCTTTGCTTTGGAAACAACCATTTAACTCTTCGAGCGGGTGAATCACGACCTGAGGAGGGTTTACTCAGAAGCCAGAGCCCCATTGCCAGCAACCAGGAGAGCTTACTCCCCAGGTAAAGGAATCCACGCTTTAGTTCTTTGCATGAAAATCAGTGCAGAGTTTAACAGAAGCGCTTAAGCTTAGAAGGAGTTACCTACACTGCAACACCAAGACTAGGTCACCCGGGACATGCTAGTATTAAGCTGGCAACGGCCCAGGAGCCAGCCCTAGATGTGGCCAATGCGTGGGGAGGCTGATTTCCCCTCCCACGCAGTGAACTCTGTTTATGGAGTACCCCACAGAGAGGGCTTTGAGTGCCACCTCTGGCACCCGTGCCATAGGTTCGCCATCACTGTGATAGCGCAATTTGCCAAAGATAATTTCAGCGAAGCAAATTTATTTGGGCTCTGGCCATAACTAACCCTCCCTCCAAACCTGCCCCATTTCAACTCACCTTTCTCCTCCAAGCTTATTGAAAGTGCAGGCCAACGCCACCACTTGGGAGGTGGCCCGGCTGATGACCGGAACACACAACATGGCGGTCACTTCGAATCCCAGCATGCTGTTCAACTGCTTGTGCTCTTCCTGGCAGGGAAGAAAGGATAGTGTCAATGGCAGAGTCCTCTCTCTGTCATAGTCCTCCCGGACCCTGCTGTGAGAACGTCATCTAAGTGTAACCCCCATGCTCAGAATGGGTTGACCCAGAAAGGGGTAGAGACTCAAAGCAGCAAGAGGCTGCAGAGCTCATGTAGTTTGGAGGAGGCAGAGGGCGCAGAACTCAGGAATATGGTTTGTATAAACCCTTAACACCTTATTAAGGTACGCTACAATGTTGTAGGGAACTAGTGGGAGAGGAGTTTATTTTTGCTATATTTATAAAATGTTGGAGTTTATTGTTTCAGGTTTTCTTTTTGTGTCTTTAATCGGTTAGAGTTCTCCGGGAAACCTTCATCATGTTGAATCCTGTTCACCAAACCCTTTTAGGCTTCAGGTGCTAGAATAGCCCACTGGCAAAGAAGAATTGGACTTAGCAGTATCAGAAGACTGCCTTCAGAAGGACTAGAAAATGCAGCAGAACAGGATGCCCAGAAGTGGGATATTAAATGTCTTGATATTATATGTTATATATTAAGAAAATAAACCATTTTGTTTTTAAAATTTGTTGTTGCAAACTCATTCCAAGTTCTGCCCCACAGAACCCACAGATTGAGGTTACATGTACAAGGACCAAGAGCAATCAAACCAGCAGACACAGCGGAACTCCCCCTGCCTGGTGGAATGCTCTCCCACCAACTGTCCGGGCCCTGCGGGACCTTAATGAATTCCATGGGGGGCCTGTAGGAATTGAGTTATTCCATGGGGCTTTTGGAGAGCCCAGCCCGGCTGATAGGGGTGCCCAGAAACAGCTACAACCCGCTGTTCCCTTTGTAGGAGTTTTAATAGCGGGACGCCATCTTTATTTTAATTGATACAGAAATTGGATGCTGCTTTTAAATTGTTTTAATATTTATTGTTTTATCACTGTTGTAAACCGCCCTGAGCCCTTCGGGGGAGGGCGGTATAAAAGTAGAATAATAAATAAATAAAAATAAACTCATTTGGAAGAATTTGAACTGCTCAGCAGGGTGTAGTGTAGTGTAGTGGTTAGGTGCGAGTGGACTCTAATCTGGAGAACCGAGTTTGACTCCCCACTCCTCCACAGGAGCGGAGGACTCTGAACTGAATTTTTGTCCCTGCTCCTGCACATGAAGCCTGCTGGGTGACCTTGGGCTAGTCACAGTTCTTCAGAACTCTCTGAGCCCCACCTGCCTCACAAGAAGAGAAGAAGAGTTTTGGATTTATATCCCCCCTTTCTCTCCTGCAGGAGACTCAAAGGGGCTGACAATCTCCTTGCCCTTCCCCCCCTCACAACAAACACCCTGTGAGGTGGGTGGGGCTGAGAGAGTTCCGAGAAGCTGTGACTAGCCCAAGGTCACCCAGCTGGCGTGTGTGGGAGTGCCCAGGCTAACCTGAATTCCCCAGATAAGCCTCCACAGCTCAGGCGGCAGAGCGGGGAATCAAACCCGGTTCCTCCAGATTAGATACACGAGCTCTTAACCTCCTACGCCACTGCTGTATGTTGTGGGGAGAGGAAGGGAAATGGAGTTCGTAAGCCACTTTGAGAATCCTTATAGCAATGAAAGGTGGGGTATAAATCCTCCTCCTCCTCCTCCTCTTCCTCCAGAAACAGTCAGCAATTCTACCCTCAACTAAGGTTACTAACCTCCCAGTATGGCCTGCACAGAGATCAAGTCCCTGGAGAAAAATGGCAGGTCCAGGAAGCAAACTCGATGGCAGGGGTTCCCAATCTTTTTGACCTGGGTGGGCACCTTTGGGATCCTGATACAGCTTTGTGGGTGCAGCCATGAAATGACTTCCACGAAACAGATGCTGCAGGAGGCGGAGCTGGGACCGAAGCAGATGCCACAGCTCACATTCGGTCGCTCAGGGAAGATCCTTGCTGGTGCCAAAGCCATGTTTTTAGAAATCTGCCCAGCCAATCAAATCTCCAGTGGCCAATCAGAAGACTTACAGGCTAATAGCTCCACCCACTTCCTACAAAATATGGGCACTATGTTGGGGGTTCCTGGGCCCTTTCCACATATGCAGAATAATCAGTGGTGGGATCCAAAAATTCTAGTAACAGGTTCCCTTGGTGGTGGGATTCACACAGTGACGTAGCGCCAATGGGGCTGGGCGGGGCAAAAGGGGGGCGTGGCCGGGCATTCTGGGGGCGGGGCATTCATAATTTTTCTGTTACTGTAAAAAACTCTTACTGTAAAAAAAAGTTCCTAATTTCCAGCTGGTCTCTTTCATATCCATAATTCGGCATTCATAGCAATTTCTATCGTCTGCTGCCAACAGAAACAACTACTGCTCCTCTAATTGACTGCCTGTCAAATACTTAATACTTTCAAACACTTAATTTCGTTTCTAGAAATCAAAAGAAGGAGACTTTCAGCTAAACAAGGAACTTGACAATCTTTTCTAAAACGTATTTTTAAAACAGCCCAACAGGGAGAATGATCCCGTTTTCTGCAACTGCTAACCAGCCACATAGGAAACAACAACAGGACTTTATGATTTTTGGACCTAATGCGATTTCTACTTGGAAAAGCAGAATGAGTGTAGCAACCCCCTCTCAGCACGATAATGGAAGTAACCCGCTCACAGGGAACTGGTGAGAACCTGCTGGATCCCACCTCTGGCCCCTTCCGCACACGCAAAATAATGCATTTTCAAACCACTTTCACAACTGTTTGCAAGTGGATTTTGCTATTCCGCACAGCTTCAAAGAGCACTGAAAGCAGTTTGAAAGTGCATTATTCTGCATGTGCGGAGATAAGGTCAGTCACAAAGATAATGCACTTTCAATTCCGCTTTTACCAATGCGGAAGAGCCGTCCCACTTTCAAACAATTGTGCAAGTGGATTGAAAGTGCCTTATTCTGCATGCGCGGAGGGGGGCCTGGTCTATGATACACCACCTGGATTCTAGGTGAAATCCCTCCTCGAATTCCCCCTTCTACAGGTATAGCCTCCAAATCCCCAGAAAGCCCCCCTGGGCTGAGTTGCACCTTTGAAAGGTTGCCTCGATCTAGACCTGTATGCAGGGAGCACCAAAAATGCCACCATACCTTTGAAACCTATCCCGATGATTGAACGATGAACAAGATCGCACCTTTCCCTGAACAGGGCTTTGCTCGGCTTTGGCATCATTTCTTGTTCTGCCTTCCCCGGCTAATTGAAGAGCCCTCCGGTGCCCGATCATCCCTCCGCGCCTCCTCGATTCGTCACACTCCGTGTCAGATTAATGCCGCATCTTAATTATGCAGAAGGACGGCCACGTTACCCTGGAAATCCGACAAAGGGGACCGAAAGCCTCACGTCCGTCTTTGCAAATGTGAGGATGGACTTTAACCACTGCAAAGCGCGGCCGTTCCGGCCGGAAAGGAAGTGGTGAAGACTGAGAGCACAAGGATGTGCAGAAGGAGACACGATCTCCTTGCCAGTAGGAATGAACAGAGAGGCTGGAGTTCACACGGAGCTGTCTCGAACCGCTCAGAACTGTCTGGGGCTCTCCGGTGGGTTAAAGTCTTTCCCAACCCCTGAAATGTTCTAAGTTTAAGAGATAGAAAAAGGGCAGAGAAGGGCAACGAGGATGATTGAAGGACTGGAGCACCTTCCTTATGAGGAGAGGCTGCAGCGTTTGGGGCCTCTTTAGTTTGGAGAGCTGACTGAGGGGGGGGGATATGATTGAAGCCTATAAGGTTATGCATGGGGTAGAAAATGTAAGGGACAGAGAGGAGATTTTCTCTCTTTCTCTCCATACTAGAACCAAGGGGGCATCAGATTGAAAATGCTAGGGGGAAGAATTAGGACTAATGAAAGGAAACGCTAACTGGCACAACGTAGGATTGGTGTTTGGAATATGCTGGGGAGGTGGGGATGGCCACTCACCTGGATGGCTTTCAAAGGGGCTTAGGATAGATTTATGGAGGAGAGAGTGTTGATCTATGGCAATACCAATCACTTGATCCTCATTGATCTCAGATTACAAATGCCTTAGAATACCAATTGCCCAGAATTAGCTGGCCGCAGGAAGGCGGCTGCTTTCACCTCCTGCATGTGAGCTCCCAAAGGTGGAGCCACTGCAGGTAGCAGGGGAGCTGGACTAAGATGGACTCTGGTCACAGTCAGCCAGGCCTAGTTCTTCTTACGTTCTTAAGTTGGTACCTGTCAGGCACTGACCCTGCTACTTCAGACACTCAGAATATCGGTGGCACCGCTCAACAGTATCAATTCACACCTGTTTTCTACCTGTTTCTACCTGTTTTCAAAATGGTATTCCGTTTCCGTACCGTTTTCCTTATTGCCACAAGATGCCTTGGCCTGGGTTCCCACGCTTGTTTTCTCAAGTGCTGAAGAGTATCTCCGGTTTCCAGGGATTTCTGACACTTGTTGCAAACATATTCAAACCATGTTGCTGTTATTCTTGCATGGGCTATTTTCCCCTGGGCCTTCACTGCCCTCCCCCTCACCTGCCCTCACCTGCCACTTCTTCTGGTGGTCATGGGACTTTTAAAAAGAAACGACCTTAAGATGCTGGGTCTGACATAACGTTATCCTGCATGCTTGGCAAACCAAACTGGATGGGTTGTCACGGCTTAAAGAGCAGTGTGAACAATGAGATCAGGGACACTGGAGGGAAGGAAGGAAGGAAAGAAGGAAAGAAGGAAGAAAGGAAGGAAGAAAGGAAGGAAGAAAGGAAGGAAGAAAGGAAGGAAGGCAGGAAGGAAGGAAGGAAGGAAGAAAAAAGAAAGAAAGGAAGGAAGGAAGGAAGGAAGGAAGGAGGAAAGGAAGAAAGGAAGGAAAGAAAGGAAAGAAAGGAAGAAAGGAAGGAAAGAAGGAAAGAAGGAAGAAAGGAAGGAAGGAAGGAAGGAAGGAAGGAAGGAAGGAAGGAAGAAAGAAAGGAAGGAAAGAAGGAAGGAAGGAAGGAAGGAAGGAGGAAAGGAAGAAAGGAAGGAAGAAAGGAAGAAAGGAAGGAAAGAAGGAAAGAAGGAAGAAAGGAAGGAAGAAAGGAAGGAAGGAAGAAAGGAATAAAGGAAGGAAAGAAGGAAGGAAGGAAGAAGGAAAGAAGGAAGGAAGGAAGGAAGGAAGGAAGGAAGGAAGAAAGGAAGGAAAGAAGGAAAGAAGGAAGGAAGAAAGGAGGAAAGGAAGAAAGGAAGGAAGGAAAGAAAGAAAGGAAGAAAGGAATAAAGGAAGGAAGGAAGGAAAGAAAGAAAGGAAAGCAAGAAAGCAAGAAAGGAAGGAAGGAAAAAAAGGAAGGAAGAAAGGAATAAAGGAAGGAAGGAAAGAAGGAAAGAAGGAAAGAAAGGAAGGAAAGAAGGAAAGGAAGGAAGGAAAGATGGAAAGGAAGGAAAGAAGGAAAGAAAGAAAGGAAGGAAGGAAGGAAAGGAAGGAAGGAAGGAAGGAAGGAAAAAAGAAAGGAAGGAAAGAAGGAAAGAAAGAAAGGAAGGAAGGAAAGGAAGGAAGAAAGAAAGAAAGGAAGGAAGAAAGGAAAGAAGGAAAGGAAAGAAGGAAAGGAAAGAAGAAAGGAAGGAAAGAAGGAAAGGAAGGAAGGAAGGAAGGAAAGGAAGGAAGGAAGAAAGGAAGGAAGGAAGGAAGAAAGGAAAGAAGGAAGGAAGGAAGGAAAGAAGGAAAGGAAGGAAGGAAGGAGGGAAGGAAGGAAGGAAGGAGCGGAAGGAAGGAGCCCTTAAAAGCTGCAGGAATCCAGGGAAGCAAAAGAACGTTGAATGCCATTGAAGCAATACAAATTATTCATACAAATACAAATCATTAGTGAGGAGAGTATTTTGGAAACAATTGGTTCAACTGTATCAAAGATGATCACTCTGAATGACAGTTTGAAGGAAGCAATATTCAGCACAGCCCGGGTGCAAAGTTATTTTTGCCATAATTGGCCCTAAGCTGCTACCGGCCGCTCTCATTGCCAGCAGTTAATCAAAGGGCTGGTAGGAGAAAAATTAGAAAATGAGTCAATGTCATGAGCTTCATGACGCGACTTCCAAGGAAAAGCCAAAGTGACACTGAGTAGCTCTAGGAATCTCTGGAAAAAGCTGTAGTCTTACCATAGAGTCTTTGGCGATTCCTAGAGCTACTTGACAGCACTTCTGGGTTTTCCCCAGAAGTAACGTTGTAGCACACAGGATACCCCAGCCCCCATATCTCTGACCCCCATCTCCCCACCTATGTCCACCATAACTGGCCCACTCACCCTCAATGGAAGCTTGAGTTGGGGTACTTGGAATGGAAGCAACTGAGTAGGGTATGATATACTGATTCAGGGCTATCTAAATTGGCCCGGGGTGCTCTGATTTGCCTATTTCTAGTTGCTTCCATGAGATTCATTGGACTGCACACGGGGCTCTTGAAATGATTGGTTGGTTCAGGAAATGCTTTAATGGGTCCGTTTGTTGTCCTGAGAGAAAGTTTATATTGCAAATGGCCTTCTTAGAAGGCTTCCTCCCGCATTTACTTTTTGCAAAGGTCACATTTGCATGACGCATTCCAGCCTTGATGGGATTACTGCTCCTTCCAGGGACTGAATTGCTCTATACATTCAATTCCCTTTCGCAAAGAACCCAGGCCAATGCCAGCCATCCAAACAGTTCCACAGGGAATAAGAAAACGGTTGAAGTAATCGGCCTGGCTGTGGGCCCGTGGCATCCAGCCATCTTGGCAGATCAACCACACTGCTCTAAACACA
>NW_025950260.1:0-10084 GCF_021028975.2 Sphaerodactylus townsendi | reverse complement strand
TGAAGGGGGAGAGGGGAGGTAGGGAGAGGGTGGCATGCAAGGGAGGGTGGGGGAGGTATTTCCTAACATTTTAAATACTGACCCAGCTTAGCTTCTGATATCTGACCAGAACAGGTCATACCATGCTGCATTCTCTCCCTGATGACCCCATACCTAGATATTTTGTAACGTTGTGCCTGAACCATGAGCATCTTTGCTTCTGAGAGGGAGCTGAAGGACTATCAGTCCTATTACTCAGCCCAAGAAAGGGAAGAGGAATGTGACATTCAGTTAACTACACTGCCCCATAACCTTTCTTTGCTCACTGCTGGCCAAGTGGTGGAAGCCAATTGACTCATGTGTGACTAATATTTTGGACACGAAGCTGATGCCCTCTATTCAGGAGCAAGTTGCTGCCTTGCTTTCTCCCCTGAATCTATTGGCCTTTGCAATGAAGAAGAAGAAGAAGAGTTTGGATTTATATCCCCCCTTTCTCTCCTGCAGGAGTCTCAAAGGGGCTTACAATCTCCTTGCCCTTCCCCCCTCACAACAAACACCCTGTGAGGTAGGTGGGGGAGCCTAGGGGAGGCCTCCGAGAGGCTGTGGCTAGCCCAAGGAGTCACCCAGCTGAAGTGTGTGGGAGTCATGCAGGCTAATCCTGAGATTCCTCCAGATGGCCTCCACACAGCAGCTCCAGCTGACAGGGAGGCTGGGAATCAAACCCGGTTCCTCCAGATTAGATACACGAGCTCTTAACCTCCTACGCCACTGCTGCTCCAAAGGCGGTTGGATGCAGGACACAGGAGAGTCAGCCAGAGGTGGGATGAGGTGTGACCACCTGCTTCCTGCCCTCCCTCGGATGGCCCCATCAGTGCCAGTTAGACATTGGACCCAGGTACGGCTGAGAAGGGTTTACAACTGTTGCTCCCCCAGTGGTCATTGCTGTGATCTGCAGAAGAAGAGAAGCAGTGGCGAGGCATCCCTCTCTTAGCTGAAAGAGAGCCCAGGCATGGTGGAGAAGTGCCTGACTTCTGCATCCCTTTTATCGGCCAGCCTCAGCATGGATGGATGGAAGTTGGCGGGAGGGGCTCCACAGCGACCTGGCTACCTCCTGCGCTTCTTCTGATGGCCCCATCAATCACTGTTGGATGTTCTGGGAAATGTATGGATTTGTGAAGTCAGGAGCAACTCGGCTGGACCTCCCTGTCGAGGTGGGATCCTGCTTCTCTGGGGTCATTCATTCTCTTTTGTTCCTACATATTCACAGTAAACCCTCGCTGAGCGGAAAAGCAGCGAATCAACCATGCGTGACAGAAATAAATTGAGGCAAGGGGAGAGCTGAGATATTCTGCACACCTTTTGAACTGCATGAAGTATTCTTTTTGAAAGTGAATGCGCGGAGCTCCTTGTTTCAACACGAAGCATCAAATCTGGTTTAAAATAACTGCTGAGAAATAGCAGGCGACACTCGGTGCTTTCATCTATCAAACTTTTATCCATCAAACTTTTATCCGAACCATCCTCCAAAGATCTCTGGGTAGTACACATGACTCCTCCGTCCTAATTTTATCCTCCCAACAACCCTTTGAGGTAGGTTAGTCTGACAGCCAAGGGCCCGTGTAACCCCCATGTCCAGAATGGGTTGAACCAGTAAGGGGGTGGAGACTCATAGCAGCAGAAAGGCTGCAGAGCTCTTTGGAGAAGACAAGGCTACCAGACTCGGACCTTGGTTCTATAAGCCCTTAACACCTTGTTAAGGTAAACTGCAATATTATTGGGAACTACTGAGAAGGTAGTTGTTTGTTTTTGCTATGTTGTAAATGTTGGAGTTTATTGTTTCAGGGTTTCTTTTTGTGGTTGTAATGGGTGAGAGTTCTCCTGGAAACCTTCATCATGTTGCATCCTGTTCACCAAGCCCTTGGAGTCTTCAGGAGCCAACCCACTTGCAAAGAAGAATTGGACTTGGCAGTATCCATAGACTGTAACTAGAAGGTCTTGAAATGCAACCTGAACAGGACCTTGAAGTGTAATGTTAAATGTTGATGTTTAATGTTATTTGTAAAGAGAAGTAAACTGTTTTGTTTAAATTTGGTTCTTTGCAACTCCTGCCAAGTACTGCCCCACAGAACCCACAAGCTGAGGTTACACCCGCAGCAAGCGTGGCCTCACAGAACAATACCCAGCACCCTAACCACTGTGCAACACTGCCTCTCTCCCCTGTCTCTTTTTGCTTGCAGCGTTCTGCCCATCAGGCCTTGGCCGAGGTTCCATTGCATCAGGATGTTGGGCTATCCTCTACCAGGGGCAGCTGACCCAAATTTGTGGAACTCCCTCCTGGTGGAGGCCTGCCTGGTGCCACCGCTCCAATCCAGGGACAGCCTATTCCAAACACCAATCACACGTTGCGTGAAGAAGTGTTTCCTTTTATTAGTCCTAATCCAGTGATGGCGAACCTTTGGCACTCCAGATGTTATGGACTACAATTCCCATCAGCCCCTTCCAGCATGGCCAATTGGCCATGTTGGAAGGGGCTAGAGAATGTAAGAGGAAGTAATCCTGCTTATCAGATATAAGGTCACTCCTATCTAATCTTTCCCCCAACATTTTTCAATGTAGGCCTCTGGAGTTTACTATTGTTAGAAATGTGTGTCTTGCCTTAGAAAATTCCTATTGGGTTGTGAGAGGTTGAAGAAACATTTCGATGTCACACAGAAGAAGAAGTAGAAGAAGAGTTTCATAGTTATATCACATGCTACTCTCCTGTAAGGAGACTCAAGGAGGCTGACAATCTTCTTTCCCTTCCCCCCCCCCCCACAACAAACACCCTGTGAGGTAGGTGAGGCTGAGAGAGCTCCAAAGAGCTGTGACTCGCCCAAGGTCACCCAGCTGACATGTGTTGGAGTGCACACAGACTAATCTGAATTCCCCAGATAAGCCTCCACAGCTCAGCGGCAGAGTGGGGAATCAAACCTGGTTCTCCAGATTAGAGTGCACCTGCTCTTAACCACTACGCCACACTGGCTCCATGCTGGCTGTGGGAGATTGAGTGACAGGTCTGGCTTCTGCAAAGCCAGGTTCAAAGTGTCCATTCTAATAAAGCTTCTGATTAATGAAATCCGGAGCCTGTCATTGGATGGGATGGGATCCTAGCCCTGACCCAGCTCTAGCCAGCAATTAGGAGAGGTGAAAGAGGAAGGGAACTCCTTTCCCTTCCCCCCTCACAACAAACACCCTGTGAGGTAGGTGGGGCTGAGAGAGCTCAGAAGAACTGTGACTAGCCCAAGGTCACCCAGCTGGCGTGTGTGGGAGTGTACAGGCTAATCTGAATCCCCCAGATAAGCCTTCACAGCTCAAGTGGCAGAGCGGGGAATCAAACCCAGTTCCTCCAAATTAGAGTACACCTGCTCTTAACCACTACGCCACTGCTGATGAACGTGGCTTCTCTTTTCCACTGGCTTTAAATCACATTTTTAGTCAAGCTTTTATCATTATTGTTCACGGGCTGATTTCAACCTGGGTTTTCATTTCTGAATTTTATTGGGTGTTCCTACCTGATGTGTTTCCTGTTGGTTATTTCTGCTATTGTTTTAGATTTTCTTCTGAGAAACACACACATTTACAAATACTAATGTGCACCCACAAACACATCATGTATTCATCAGCTAATTACTTCATCACTGAAAAATATAACACTGGTCCTCCTGTTCGGCTGATATCTATTATTTATAACATTCTTATTATTTATTAATTTGATTTCTGCCTCGCCTTTCCTGACAAGTTGGGCTCACACAAATCATTTGCTTCCGTATCTTACTAGAGAGCTGGCCAGGTTTGTCAGATGAGGATCTGAGGAAACCAGTTCAAATCTCCCCACACCATGGACGCTTACTGGGCAGAATTAATTAGCATATTGTATCAAAGGCGCTATGTAAGCCCAGAATCAATTCAAGCTGTTATGAGTTTTCTGGTAGGTGTGACTACTATGAATTTTATGCTAACATTTCCTTTATATCTATGGCTGGCATCTTTGGAGACACGTCATGATAAGATGTGTTTCCACAGAGAGAAAGTACACATTTACAATTAGACTTGTGGGGGGCATTGTGCTACTGGTGACTGGGAACATAACATAAGAACATAAGAACTAGCCTGCTGGATCAGACCAGAGTCCATCTAGTCCAGCACTCTGCTACTCGCAGTGGCCCACCAGGTGCCTTTGGGAGCTCATGTGCAGGATGTGAAAGCAATGGCCTGCTGCTGCTGCTGCTCCTGAGCACCTGGACTGTTAAGGCATTTGCAATCTGAGATCAAGGAGGATCAAGATTGGTAGCCATAGATTGACTTCTCCTCCATAAATCTGTCCAAGCCCTTTTTAAAGCTATCCAGGTGAGTGGCCCTCCCTGCACCTCCTGTAGCAACATATTCCAAACTCCAATTACTGCGTTATTGTGAAGAAGCATTTCCTTTTATTAGTCCTAATTCTTCCCCCCAGCATTTTCAATGAATGCCCCCTGGTTCTAGTATTGTGAGAAAGAGAGAAAAATATCTGTCTGTCAACCTTTTCTACCCCTTGCATAATTTTATAGACTTCAATCATATCTCCCCTCAGACGTCTCCTCTCCAAACTAAAGAGTCCCAAACGCTGCAGCCTCTCCTCATAAGGAAGGTGCTCCAATCCCTCAATCATCCTCGTTGCCCTTCTCTGCATTTTTCTATTTCTTCGATATCCTTTTTGAGATGTGGCTAATATGTTTATTATGCCTACATATTGATTCCTAAGACTGGACACACAACTGGGGCTTGGGGAGTGATCAGGACCTTTATACTGAGGGTGAAACGGGTCTTTTATCTGGAACTCCCCGTCTTCAACTATTGCCATCGATGTCAAGTCTTTAATTTATGACTTACTTCATTTTGAATCTCCCTGCAATAATAAGAGGATCCTGTTCTATGTGGCATTATTCTGTTACCGGGTGGAATCCTTTGGACCTATGATTAGCTGACTTCTGTTATTTTATAGAATCCTCCTGACTTACTAATATAGGGAAATTTCTGGATTTGTTTTTGGATTGTAAGATTAGTCTATATGTTTTTGCACTAATTCACTTTTGGGGGGGTGGGGGGTATACCTTTTTGTTCGGTGTCTCAAATTAAATCCGTATGTTTCTGCATTTTCTGTATTTTTGTCTTGGTGCAGTAGGCTTCCTTGTTTTCTTGCTGAAGCTCTGTTACATCTTTTCCTTGTGACTGTATGCCTCTGAAGACGCCGGTCGTAGATGCAGGCAAAACCTTCGGAGCAAAAACTGCCAGACCATGGCCACGTAGCCCAGAAAGCCCACAAACAGCCAACCTACTGGGTGACACTAAACCAGTAGGTTTTCTGTAGCGTTACAGTAAATGTCAGTTTATCAAGAGAACATCTTTGTCCACACCTGTCTGTTCCTATGAATCACTGCATTGGGAAATAGGGCTGATTTTGTAAGGTATGTGTGATTGCTGTATAATCTGCTTGCTTAGAACATGCAAAGGGTGTGTTTTTTAATGGTGGCATTTTCATGGAATAAAGGCAAATAGGAGCCATGGCCACAACCAATGCCGTTGATTAGCACCTCTGTTCAGTAGATGGATAGTTGTAGAAAATACACATGGCACTCAGTAGTGGAGCTACAAGGGGACGGTGTGTGTGTGTGTTGAACTGGGTGCATGCCTGGGGGGGTGGAAAATCACCCCCTTCCCTCCACAAAGCCCCCCCCACTTACCTTAGTGAGGTAGCTCACAAAACAAGAAAAATACAGCAAAATCATAATTGTAGGGGGGAAATTGTAGGAATGGTCGGAACTACCTGACCACAGCCACCCAGTGCAAAAAAAACCCACAACATCCAGATAATACCAGCCATGAAAGTCTTAACAATACTTAAAGCTAGGGTTGCCAACTTCCAGGTGGCGCCTGGAGACCTCCTAGTATTACCACTGATCTCTGGACAACCGAGCTCCAGCTCCCCTGGAGAAAACAGCTGCCTTGCGAGGTGGACTTTATGGCATTATGCTCTCGAGAGATTGCCCTAACCTTTCACAAACTCTGCCCCCCACCTTCGGACATTCAGGCCCACTTTAAGGTTTCCGTAGGCCCTAGGCACTCTTGTATGACTCCCTGCCTTGTCTTGACATACTATGATACTCTGCTCAACCTAAAAATCCAAGGAGATGTGTGAATTAATTCACCACATCTTCCTGGATCATCTTTATGTTGAACGCTCTGCCAGGCCCTGCTGCCCACTCTCCCTTCTGATTCTCTGTATGCACCCCAGAATCGTATTTGAGCTCTGCTTCTGTCAAAACCACTTTTTTCTGCACTATTAAACATCGATCTCTGTGAAATGATCTTTTATATTGCCCCAGACGGCTGTTAGTCTTCTCTTTTTGTCAAGTTGTGCCTGCCATTTTGTGTCCCATGGAAGGAACAGGACATAAAATGGCGGGAGCAGCTTGGAAGATCTGGCTTGGAGGCAAGCGTCTGTCCAAACCCTGAAAACACATACAATTTGTTCTGTCTATCGATGGTCCCGGACAGTCCTCTGAAACCTTCGTCATCTTGTGACCCAACAGCTTTCTTTTCTTCTATTCTGCTTCTGATGATAATAGTCAAAAAGACATGGAGCCATTGTGTGTGATGAACCAAAGCAGAATGTAACCCCTTCTTTCTATGCTATAGAATAACTTCCAGAAACGAGAGAGTTAACAAGCTCCATCCCACAATGCACCTCCATTTTAGATTTCAGCTTCCAGTATTATATCCCAGGTGGGGGGCATACTGATATTTGAGGGGGAGGGAAACTTCACACTACTCAGCGCTGCATATAGTGTTGTTTTAAGAGCCAGACTGCTGGACAGATCAATCAGTCATGGAGCTTCCTGGATGATCCTAGATTAACAATGACACCCATTGCCTCTCCCTCTCTCAGGTGAGCCTACCTCACAAGTTTGTTGTAAGGATAAAATGAAGGAGGAAGAACTATGAGCATTTCCTTGAGTTTCTTGGAAGAAGGACCAGCTAAAAGTGTGTGTGTGTGTGTGAGAGAGAGAGAGAGAGAGAGAAAGAAAGAGAAAGAAAGAAAGAGAAAGCAAGCAAGCAAACAAGCTGTGGATGGAAACAATAAATGTCCCAGGGAGGAAAGAGGCCTCTATGAAAAGATATAAAGCCAGGTTGTAAGGAAAGCCGCATGCTTAAAGCTCTGTGTCTCAAAGGTTGTGTTCGTCATGACTGTGCTGTTTCCAGCCATGACCTCTGTGACTGCTTCTAATTTGGGTGTCATCCCTGTGACACACCTTTTCCTGCATCGTTTCCAAGCAATGACTATTACCCTGAAAGGTCTTTCGTATGCGTGATGAACACGGAGGGAGAATTCCCTCTGCCAGCTTGAATGACTAATTGCAGAAGGGGGAGTGTCTATGAGAGCGTGAGTCTGCTGGGAGGTCGTGCCTCAGGCACAGAAAAGCCCTTCCTCAAAACCCCTCTTGAAATGGCAATATCCATGCGCTCCGTTTATCCTCAGAACAACCTGGGACAGGTCCCAAATCGTCCATAGTGGGGATTGGAACCTTGGACTCCCTGTGGGACTCTCCAACACAACAAACCACTTCACTGGCTCTTAGGACTTGTTTGTGGACCTGAAGTCTTTTAAAAAGGAAGACGATTTGTTTGTGTTTTTTCCCTGCTCTTTACCGCTGTCATCCAATCAAAGTCATCTCGGTATGAGTATATCTGCCTATATTTACATTTGAATAAGGCAATATTTCTGAAGGGGGAAAGCCTCGTTGACAGATGATTTACATGTTGCAGCAAGCACCATATTGTAAGAGGCAGGGTGTGTGGAAATAAAGTATGCCTCTATTAAGTGGCTGTCATGCACAACTTTCCTGGCATTAAAATTACACTAGACAGACAGACAGACAGACAGACAGACCGAAGGAGGGGGGAGGGAGGGGTTTCCCTTTGAATCTGCCCAATTATTTTTGTAATCAATGACTCGATCCGATTTCAGCCCCAGCTCTCGCTCGGAAGCCAGGCTTCAACCCCTTGAACCCGGAGGCTGCCCTGCCCGGGGCAGAAGCTCTTTGACACGCCTGGAAAGGCCGGGGAGGAAGCTGGCGAAGGAGGCGGACGGGCATTTGGGGCTGGGCTTTCCCCTTCGCGCTGGTGGGTGGGTGGGTGTCAGCGGATCGGGGCTCCCTTCCCCTCCCTGCCAGCCCCGCCTGCCGCCTTGCCCCCACCCCCGGCGTCAAGCGAGGCGGGACCCCCTCCCCACCCCCAGCCCGGCCGCCCCCACCCCCCTGGCACTGTGTGACGCGGGGTTGCCATGGCCACTCTTACGCTCCAAGGGCTGAGCCGGGGAGGCGGGCGCGGCCGGCCGGGCTCATTTCAGCACCACCGCGGCGGCGGACAGCAGCCCCGCGCCCGGACTGCGCAGCTGCCTGGCTTGGCCCCCCCGCCGCCCCTCCCGCTCCCCTCTTTCGGGCTCCCCCTCTCGACCGCGGGGGGACTGGCTGGCCCCGGGGGTCGCTGCCCAAGTCTCTCTTTCTCCCCCCGGGCGGGCGCCCTCCCCAGCTCGGGCTGATCCATCTCTGGAGGGGCACGGAGGAAGGACCAGGGCGGCCAGGGGTGCGTCTCCCCAATCCCCTCGCCTGTCGGCCTGGGGGGCGCCACGGGGGACAAGGGGGACCCGCAGCCGTTGCTGCCGAGAGGTCATCCCGGTGAGTACTTGGCAATGGATCCGGAGGGGAGCGGGCCGGGGGGGAGGCGGTTGCTCGAGGGTCTCCCGGCTTTCTGGACTGTCGCGCCCAAGGTGCATCTGGCCGCCTCTTGTTCCCCAAAGTGGCCAGCCAGTCCCTTCCGAGAAGCCCAGAAGAAGCCGGGCGGGAAAACAACAGCTCCCTTCCCCCGCCAGCGACTTCCCTTCGGTTCCCAGCAGCCGGTATTTAGAGGTACACTGCCTCGGAACATGGAGGTTCCATCCAAACGTCAGGCTGATCTGCTGCGCCGATCACTCCGTGAAAGTATCCAGTCCCCCACTGGAAAGTAATTCCAGCCAGTGACATCCACCACATCTGGTGGAAGTTCCGAATCCCACGGATTCCTGATGTGTCCTGTGCCACATATTTCCCTTTGCCGGCCCATCAGTTCTGCTGAGTGACACATAGCTCTGGGATTTAGGGAGTGGAAGAAAAAACAGAGACTGGAGAGCGGTAGAGGACCCTCCTTTCTTCAACCCAGAACAGCTGGGCAGCTCACTGTCCCCCAAGGATATGGGGGCTGTGTCCAAATCTTATTGAAATTGTGGGATTTAAGACTGCACCATACCCAAAGTCCTAATGATTTTTTTCCCCCAGTGCAAATTTATAAGCGGGGAAATGCTGGAGTGCCTCTTGTTTTGTCCCTACCTCCGGATTTTGGAAATCAGAGGTATGCTTCCTCTAAACATGGAAGTTCCATTCTTAGCTAACCTGGCTCAGATATCGTGAAAAGGAGACGGAAGGGTGTCACGAAAAGGTGATAAATGCCCCTTTGAAGAAACTAGATGATCTCTGGGCACTCTCGGCTCTTTATTCAGAAAGTCCGTCCTATCAATCTGGGCAGAGTTTACTTTTTGGATACAAGAACCACGGCCGGCTACATTGCCTTTGTGTGTGTGTCTCCATACGCTATACTTGGAGGATGTCCAGGCTCTGACTTTCGAAACCTCTTTGAAACCTAGAAGGTCTTTGAGTGCCATGAAACACGTTCGTTTTCTACCTGATCCCTGAACATTAGGAGGGATTTGCCTGCTTAATAAACGATTCACAAGGGCTGTACGGCTTCTGGAGTCTCTGCAGTGGTCTCTAGAATAAATCAAGTTCCTAGAGATTTTTGTCCACCTGTTGGGTTTCCTATAGTTCCTCTGCAGAGAAGCTCTGTAGGGATCTTTAGAACCCATGAGTTCTACCAAGATCTCGCCTCTGAGTGATGTCCATGGTATCTCAACAGCGCTTGGCTTGCAAGAAGCCCAGCTGGCTAGGAGGGTCTGCTAGCCCTGCTTCTAAGCTGCGTCTCTGGTGCTGCTAAATAA
>NW_025950259.1:0-10085 GCF_021028975.2 Sphaerodactylus townsendi | reverse complement strand
CCCCCCCCCCCTTGGTGAAGCAAACAGATGTGGGAAATTATGCTTGCATGAATGGCCTGACTATAAAATGTTAATCCCTCACAATGCAGGAGTGACAGGCTGAATGTGTGAGTGACTGGCTGGGAGTTGGTGGAATTAGGGAGTCAGTCAGAACTACTGATAGAAATGTAAGGGGTTGAACTCCAAGATCCAGAGTGATCAAACATCTGTGGTGTTGGCAGAGAGATAGCATTGGGGGAAAAGGACCGTACTCTAACTGTGGAGGGAAATTATCTTCTAAGGAGAGAAGAATTCCAAGTCCAGGTTCTAATAACAGAGCTAGTTGGTCTTTGGGACGGAGTGTGTAGACCGGTTCTGGTGGGTTTTCCGGGCTGTGTGGCCGTGGTCTGGTGGTTCTTGTTTCTAACGTTTTGCCTGCATCTGTGGCTGGCATCTTCACAGGGAAGTCTGAACACAGTGGGAAGTCTGTTACACACTGTGTCCAGAGAGAAGGAAATGTTTGGGATATATATTGTCCATGTCCCAGGGTGGGGAGCCCCTCAGTATGTGTTTGGGTGGAACTTGTTATGCAAAGATGTGGTTGATAGTATTGTATTGCGGGTGTATAAAGTGTGTAGAACTCATGGAACTAAATGAAAGTTTGCTTCAAAGAGAGACCATTCTCTAGTCAGGAGGGGAATTTTACACTGTGTGTGGGAGAAAAATTCCCATCCCTACTTCTAAGGAGAAGTTGCTTCAAATGCTGTGAATAAATCCTATTTTTTGGGGAAATTTGAAGGGAAAGGGTGTTGGGTGGATAATCTTTTCCTTATTGTTTCTGGGCACCACAGCTAACCTGTGAACATCTTCATACCAGTGTATAAAACTGCTTGTTTCCTTATTACCAGTATTCCCTCCTATCCCATTCTCCTGAGGTGTTTAATAAAAATTCTACTATTTCATTTGTTGAACTTTTTTTTAAAAAAAGAAAAAGAGTTTCTACTGTGGTTACCTGAGGTAAGTGAAGGGGAGGGGAGCCACATCGATTCCCTAAGCTGGTTCAGATCTACCTTTATTTTAAAGAGGTATAGGGTGAGACAATCTAGAGGATCCCCCCCTCCGAATGTCATACAAATATATACAGAAAAACTGACCAGCAGTGACGATCAGAAGAAAAGAAGATTAGAAGAAAGAGGGAACATTTCTTGCACTTGGATAGAAAAAAGTGTGGGAGATGTATTGTCGAAGGCTTTCACGGCCAGAATCACTGGGGTGCTGTGTGGTTTCCGGGCTGTATGGCCGTGTTCTAGCAGCATTCTCTCCTGACGTTTCGCCTGCATCTGTGGCTGGCATCTCTGAAGATCCTCTGAAGATGCCAGCCACAGATGCAGGTGAAACAGGAGAGAATGCTGCTAGAACACGGCCATACAGCCCGGAAACCACACAGCACCCAAGTGTGGGAGATTTTACCGCTCATGATCTTCTGACTTTGCACATGCCTATTTGATGAAGAGCGCGGGTGTGGGCTGCCCAGTTATAAATTATGTGTTCAAACTATTTTAGAACATTTTTATTCTACCTCTCCACTCCAATTCAGGGTTTCCAAGGTGACAAACAATCAGAATCGTTAAAATGGCTAAAACACACACACAATATTCTAAAACCAGTGAACAATTTAACAAAATATATAAACAGTTAGAACACATAAACATGGAAAGACAGTGTTTTATTTGGGGCAGGGATTGTGCTCATGCATGCACGAACTGCTGAGTGAATCAGTACGTACCCATAAATCAAGCATTCCTGCTAGTACACAATTTCCATTTTCTCTTTGATAGGTATGGACACAGCAACCATCAATCCTCTTCTGAAATCTTTCAAAATGATGCTGCACCAATGGGAGAGCAGGCTGAGTAGGAAGCTCTGTTAATTTTGGGAACAGACTGTAAATGGCGCAGCTCTATGTGCATTGAGCTTTATGTTGCCACAATGTAAATATTGAGCTTGCTTGGCTCTAGCTGTTCAGCAGATGTACACCAGATGTCCATACAATGTGCAGTAGTAAAATGTACATTTTGATACATGTAATTGTCAACATGGGATGTGGAATGGTGTAGTGTAGCCTGATCTCATTCGTTCTCAGAAGCTAATCTGGGTGGGTACCTCCAAGGAAGACTCTACAAAGGATGGAATGGCAAGCCACCTGTCCTTCTCACGTGCCTTGAAAACCCCAAGTGTTTCTATAAGCCAGCTGTGACTTGACAGTACTTCATACACACACAATTGTCTACATATAGATTACCTGACCAAAATAATCGGGGGCTGGACCACCTGCTGTATGAGAAGAGAGAAGAGTTTGGATTTATACCCCACCTTCCTCTCCTGTAAGGAGACTCAAGGTGGCTTATTATTATTATTATTATTATTATTATTATTATTATTATTATTATTATTATTATTATTATTATTATTATTATTATTATTATTATACTGCCCTATCCCCAAAGGGCTCAGGGCAGTGGACAATCTAATATCATATATAAAACATACAGTTGAATTAAAATAAGCACATTCTAAAAACAGTATCCCATGAAAACCCGTATACAACCCGTCCAAAAAGCACAGTGGATCCCAAAGATGTTAGGGACCCCTATATGGCAGAGGGGGAGGGGTCCTATCCCTTTACAAGCTCCTTTCCCTTCCTCTCCCCACAACAGACACCTTGTGAGGTAGGTGGGGCTGAGAGAGTTTTGAAGAACTGTGACTAGCCCAAGGTCACCCAGCTGGCATGTGTTGGAGTGCGGAAACGCATCTGATTCACCAGATAAGCCTCTGCCACTCAGGTGAAGGAGTGGGGAATCAAACCCAGTTCTCCTGATTAGAATCCACCTGCTCTTAACCACGACACCATGCTAAGGAGCAGTGAAAATGGTTAGGGCTGTTTGGTTTAGGAAAAAAAGGCCTATCAGGGGAGATATGATAGAGCTCTATAAAATTGTTCATGGTGCGAAGAGTTCGGGAAAAACCTTTTCTCTCTCCCTCATAATATTCGATCACAGGGTCATCTGTTGAAACTGAAAGGTGAGAGACTGAAAACAGACAAAAGGAAGTATTTCTCCACACACCTGTGAATTGTGGAATTCCCTGCCTCAGGATGTCGTGACGGCTGCCAACTTGGAATGCTTTATGATGAGAGTAGACATGTTCATGGAGGCTATCCATGGCTAGTAGTAAAAAATGGATGCTAGTAATGATTCTTTATTGTAGTAGGTGCTGTGGAACACAGACAGGATAATGTGGCTGCAGTTGTCTTGTTTGTGGGCATTCTAGAGGCACTTGGTCAGTGGCCGCTGTGTGAACAGACTGATGATTGAAGGATTGGAGCACCTTCCTTATGAGGAGAGGCTGCAGCGTTTGGGACTCTTTAGTTTGGAGAGGAGACGTCTGAGGGGAGATATGATTGAAGTCTGTAAAAATATGCATGGGGTAGAAAATGTTGACAGAAAGAAATTTTTCTCTTTCTCACAATATTAGAACCAGGGGGCATACATTGAACATGCTGGGGGGAAAAATTAGGACTAATAAAAGGAAACACTTCTTCACACAACGTGTGATTGGTGTTTGGAATATGCTGCCACAGGAGGTGGTTATGGCCACTAACCTGGATAGCTTTAAAAAGGGCTTGGACAGATTTATGGAGGATAAGTCGATCTATGGCTACCCATCTTGATCCTCCTTGATCTCAGAATGCAAATGCCTTAGCAGACCAGGTGCTCGGGAGCAGCAGCAGCAGAAGGCCATTGCTTTCACCTCCTGCACGTGAGCTCCCAAAGGCACCTGGTGGGCCACTGCGAGTAGCAGAGTGCTGGACTAGATGGACTCTGGTCTGATCCAGCAGGCTAGTTCTTATGTTCTTATAGACTTGATGGTCGGTCTGATCCAGCGTGGCTTTTCTTATGTTCTTACCAAATGTTCTCTACATGGAAGGGGCCTTTGTAATATACGCTGAATGCTTGTAATGTGGAAAAAAATGCTTTTGCTTTTGTTCTTTGATACTAAAATCCCTCATAAGCCTCTGTTAAGAGAAGACACACCCTTCCTGTTCACCCTAATTGTAGGTTCTATCACATCGACTCAAGTAGAGAAATGACAGAGACTGTTAAAAATTATGCTGAGACATATGGGTGTTTGAGGCAAAGCATCAACCGAAAGCAAGCTGTGTGCCTCTAAAGAGTTACCGTTAATCGTGGGCTGTGAAATACGATGACACAATGAAAGGCAGGATGAACAATTAAGGCTGATACATAACATATGACAATCATAAATTGCCCCACAATGTGGCTAATCTAATAGAGCTATGAAAGGGGATGTCACACAAGAAGGACAGGAAGAGGGAGGAACACATGGAAACTATTAATAGGAACCAGGCTTATCTTCACTGTCTTTTGTTCTAAGCTCAGATTCATGTTTTAGAAACACAGAAAGACAGGAGGAGGTACAGGGGAGGCACCGGGGTCTATGAATTGGCTGTAGGCTTTTAGTTTTGTTGGAGGAAAATGGAAATGATGGATGGAGAAGATATAATAGAATGGGGAGCTGGTTTATATTTCAGCCCTGCATATATGTTGTGTGCTGTAGTGATTAGAGGGCTGGATTAGGATCTGGAAGGATCAGGAACAAATGTTTACTGTTCCTGGGGTGATCGTGGGTGACCAGTCAACAACCTACCTTACATTGTTGTTGTTGTGGGAATAAAATGTGGAAGGGAGAATTATGTTAGAAGCTGCTATGGGTTCCATTGGGGATCAAAATGGGACATACATACATACATACATACATACATACATACATACATACATACATACATACATACATGCATGCATGCATGCATGCATGCATGCATGCATGCTATGTGTAGGAAGGAGTGGAAGATCATGTTGAGCATGACCTGACCTACCAAATGCAGATCCTCCAGTGAATTATGGCTTAATTTTTGCCTTGGAAAGCCAGGAGGATACAGATTTTGTTAGAAGAGTTTGGATTTATACCCCACCTTTCTCTCCTGTATGGAGACTTAAGGTGGCTTATAAACTCCTTCCCTTCTTCCCCCCACAACAGACACCTTGTGAGGTAGGTGGGGCTGAGAGAGTTCAGAGAGAATCGTGACTGGCCCAAGGTCATGCAGCAGGAATGTAGGAGTGCAGAAACACACCTGGTTCACCAGATAAGCCTCTGCCACTCAGGTGGAGGTGTGGGGAATCAAACCCAATTCTCCAGATTAGAATCCACCTGCTCTGAACACTACACCACACTGGCTCTAATGAATGAAAAAGTAGCTGGATGTTTCTTCTGACAAAAAAGAGGTTTGAATGCAGTGTGTGACTGTGTCTACTCACTACATACATATCTAGGTCCTTGAAGCCTATGCTTGAGCTGCCATCCATCCATCCATCCATCCATCCATCCATCCATCCATCCATCCATCCATCCATCCATCCATCCATCCATCCATCCATCCATCCATCTATCTATCTATCTATCTATCTATCTATCTATCTATCTATCTATCCATCCATCCATCCATCCATCCATCCATCCATCCATCCATCCATCCATCCATCCATCCATCCATCCATCCATCCATCCATCTATCTATCTATCTATCTATCTATCTATCTATCTATCTATCTATCTATCTATCTATCTATCTATCTATCTATCTATCTATCTATCTATCTATCTATCTATCTATCTATCTATCTATCTATCTATCTATCTATCTATCTATCTATCTATCTATCTATCTATCTATCCCTCTCTCTCTCTCCCTGTAATTACTACCAAATGACCTTAGTTTCAAACACACACACTTTGTGAAATCTATTCACTAGAGGAGAAGGGTGGGGGGAGATTACACACCATAATATAATGTAACTGAATATCACATAGACAATAGAGTTTTCCTCCTCTGTCTCTCAAAAACATATTTCAAAACACTTTATTCAATTTCTAACCACACAGAGAGACAATGCTTAGTACTAAATAAACAATAATATATTAGATCAAGGGCCCCAAAGACTCATTAAGCTATCTAATTATTTTTACTCTAAAGGCTGTTTAAGAAGAAACTTTGGCAAAGTGTTTAGAGACTGAGATATGGAGATCCAGTCACTGCTAATTAGGTTAATTGATACTGTTGATTTTGGCCATGAAAGCCTTTGACAATACATTAATTGATATTGTTCCATACATGTCATTGTCTGGGCACAGTGATTTAAAGCAGCCATTTTGAAAAAGTGAATTTACATTGTCCGAATTTATTAATCTCACACACAAACACCCTTGAGGGCCTTCTATTGAAGAACAGTCATTGAACAGCATTCAGATCATTTGCCAACAATTAAGTTGTGATTTCCTGTATTGAAGACTGATTCAGACATGGTGGAAAAAAAAGGACATTAGTGCTTCCAGGACAGCACTAATGTCCTTTTTCCACCATCATCTCAGATAACAGGTGGAAGATCAGGTAACAGAATGGTTCACTACATGTAGAAAGCAAACATGTCAGGGAGCACATAGTTCAATTCCTTTTCCTTGACATGCTGGCTTTCCAAATGAAGGAGGCAAAGAGTTCTGTCCTGAATTTACACAACTTGGCAGATTAACATGGGGAAAAGGATTGACATTGTTCGTATGGATGAGTGTGGTGCGATGAGTAAATATTTTCTAGTTTTCTTTCTTTCATAATCAGTTATATTCATCAATTTTGACTCTGTTTCTCGCTCCTAGGTTTCTTGATTCGTTTATACATGTGTATGGGTTTTTATATAGAATTCATATCATCTTTATGTGTACAATGTGCATTCTTTTCAAAGGATAATGTATCCATAGCTCCGCTGATATATCATCACACAAATGACTTTGAAAGATGCATACATTTTATGAGAAAAAATTGCCGTGAGGAAACAAATATCGGCTTGAAAATGAAAGAATCTGATCTCGGAATCATGCGCCTTACAGTCTTTCACTAGTTTTCCAGCATAATGGATATTGCCCCACAAAACGTGTGAACCAAGAATTAATTTGAATTAAAGCACCTGTGTTTGATTTGAGATGGCAGACAAAAGCCACCAAATATTTCTAAGAGGAGGAACTATGGCTCAGCACAAGAGCCTCTGCTTTGCAGAAGAAGAGGAGTTTTTGGATTTATATCCCGCTTTTCTCAACTGTAAGGAGTCTCAAAGTGGCTTACAAAGTCCTACCCCTCCTTTCCCCACATCAGACACCTTGTGAGGCAGATGGGGCTGAGAGAGCTGTGGCTAACGCCATGGACTACCCAGCAGGCCTCATGTGTAGGAGTGAAGGAAAAAATGGGGTCACCAGAATTAGAGTTAGCTGTTTTTAACCACTACACCTAGCTAGTGTCCTAGGTTCTGGCAACCCCAGATAAAAGGATCAAGGAAGAGGTGTTATGAAAGGCCCCTACTTGAGACACTGGAGAGCTACTGCCAGTTTGAGAAGATAGTACTGACCTTGTTGGACCAATGGTATGAATCGGTACAAGGGCAGCTTCAAGTGTTCGTGTGTGTTCAAGGTATGAGGACAACCATAGGCTGGATCCCACAAATGGGCAGAGGACTGCACTGATAATCCAGGATCTTGACTTCATTTCTCTCCTCCCAGGATCCCTTTCTAACTCTGGGAAAGGTTGTTTTTAGGATCAAAGGACCTGCATGGACTAATAGCCATGTAGTTTGAGCAGCTGCAGTGAGGAAGGGGAAGATAATTAAAATTCAATGTCTGCCTGTTAGGCCAGTGGAGATACAGTATCAGACCACACATATAGACTGCCTTATACTGACTATAAGTCCATCAAGGACGGTATTATCTACTCAGGCTGGAAATGGCTTTAAGACCTCCAAGGCTGAGGTCTGTAAATCACCTACCATCTGGTACTCTGAAATGGAGATATTGAGGCTCTTCTCCCCTGAGCTATAGAACCTCTCTTAAGAAGACGCAGAAAGTAGAGATTTTAGGGAAAGGAATGGAAGGGGAAAGAGGAGAAGGTCCCAAAGTCCTTGAGTCTGCAGATCATAGGATCCAACCCTATTGATTGTTTCCAGCCTTTGCTTCTGAATGTGACAGTTCTATTTAACTAGTAGCAGGGGGTTTCATGGGTGATGACAAGCTGGAATAAGAGGAAAAAAACAGCTTTGTGGATAGAGCTTCTGGCTCTGGGTTGGGAAGTACCTGGAGAATTTGGGGTGGAACATGAGTAAAGCAGGATTTGGAGAGGAGAGGGATTTCAGTGTGATTTAATGCCATAGAATCCACCTTTCAGAGCAACCATTTTTTTTTCCAGATTTAATTGATCTCTGTATCCTGGAGATCAGATGAAATAGCGGGCGATCTCAAGCCACAGTCTGTAGGATGATAACCCTACTTCTGGAAGAGGAGTCAATCACCACGGAGGGAGTAGCTTATTAGAAACTAGGGTTGCCAACTCTAGGTTGGGCAATTCATGGAGATCTGGGTGTGAAGCACAGGGAGGGCAGGGTTTGGGGAGAGGAGGCGCCTCAGGGTCCATCCTCCAAACATGCCATTTTCTCCAGAGGAACAGATCTCTCCAGCCTGGAGATCAGTAGTAATTCTGTGAGTTCTCCAGGCCTCAGCTGGAGGCTGACAACCCTTGTGGAAGAAGAAGTAAGACGTGTAACACCCATCCTTGAGAACTAGCATAAGGTAGTGATTAAGAGTCTAATCTGAAGATCTGATTGCCCATTTCTCCACATGAAGCCTGCTGCTAGTCACAGTTCTCTTAAAACTCTCTCTGCCTCTGCTATCTCACAAGATGCCTGTTGCGTGTGTGTGTGTGTGTGTGTGTGTGTGTGTGTGTGTGTGTGTGTGTGTGGGGGGGGGAGGGAGAGATTGCAAGCCACTGTGAGACTCCTTCCAGTAGAGAAAAGTGGGTTAGAAAAACAGACTCTTCTTCAACTTTTTGAAGCATCCAGTGACTCCGGAAAGAGGCAGTAGTTAAAAATATCTAGCGATGAGGGGAAGAAGGGAATTCAGTGAGCTTCGAGCCTCCCTAATTTGCTGCGGAAATCTGGAATGCAGCTGTCCACTCCTTTTGTTCTGATATCACTTGGCTTTTGATTATGCCCCGAGTCTAATTAATTAGTAGAATGTAAACTGCCAATTCACAACTGCACATGGTGGACCAATCCTGTGATGACAATGTCTGGACCGCAGCCGTGAGCAGCGTTTTCTTCTTCTTTTTTCTGAATTTGGCCTTTGTTTCTGCTAGATGTCTTCTGGGCAATCATTCCCCCAAGTCAATAGCGACGGAAAAACAAGTCGAAGGGGAAACAGGAAGAGTCTTGGAAAAGATGCTGGACTAAATATGACTGTGTAGTGGTCAGAGAGGATGTCGTAAAGCATTTATGTAAGAGAAGACAGCGATTTGGGGCCCTGGGGATGACTTATTTGTAGAATCAAAAGCTCTCAGTGACTATGACAATCTGTGAAAGGACATGAGGGCTGTCTGCTTTGACTCAGAATATCCCAGATTTCTGTTGTTCTCAGGTGAACACTCCGTTAGGGTTCATTATAAAGTTTTATTTGGAGGGCAGGAGTTCAGATTGTCAACAATTATCAGTGTCATCATTGATAATGATACAATTGCTCTTGCCCCCCTCCTCCCCTTCCCCCTGCCCTCTAGTTCTTTGTTAGCCGTGGGTATAAGGTCTCTCTTGACAAAGCAGAGCACTTTGTGAATCTGACAAAAATGAGCTCCCGTTTGCGAAGGCTTGTGCCACTACTTATATCCACTATTTATTTAGTTAGCTATTTACTTCATTTTATATCTCAGTTTTCTCCTCAGCGGGCACCCGAAGTGGCTGAATCATTCTCCATTCCTCCATTTTATCTACACAGCTACCATCCTGGGAGGTAGTGTAGGCTGAGAGTGTGTGATTGGCCCGCGGTTACCCAGCAAGCTTTCATGGCAGAGCAGGGATGATAACCTGGCCGTCTCCTAGATCAGTGGTGGCGAACCTATGGCACTCCAGATGTTCATGGACTACAATTCCCATCAGCCCCCACCA
>NW_025950258.1:0-10090 GCF_021028975.2 Sphaerodactylus townsendi | reverse complement strand
AAATTCTGGCTTAAGATCCACTTTAGATCCAAGGATGACGACATTACCGTACACCTACTCAAAGATAATTACGTCTCCAACTGGTCCAAGGCAATTACCAACAAAATTAGGAGCATTGGAATAGATCTAACTGTCCTTCAAAACAGCAATGAGAACTTTATTTTCAGCCAAATCAAAGACAGACTGAAAGACCATGAACGTCAGGCTTTCTACTCATCAAGAATTCCAGTCTGTTCTCCTCGGGCTTTGGGTATCCTTCCCAAGTACGGAGTTACAGCCAATTACCTAGCATCTACCTTACCGGTTGCCCACCGTCGGGCATTTATGCTAGCCAGATTCAATAGTTTTCCTTCAGCCTCTACCAATGGAAGGTATCACCAAATTCCAAAACAACAAAGACATTGTCGCTGTGGCTCCATTGACTCTCTTACCCATGTCCTCCTAGAGTGCCAAATAAATGCAGATGCGCGTCTCAGATTAATCCACCCTTTATTAGTGGCGAGGAAAATTTCTAACACTACTGTTGCCATACGTTTTCTTCTTGGAGACTACAATGCTCATACAACACGTATGGTAGCTCTATACCTGAAAACCATTTTAAAGTGTTAACTTATTCTCATTTTATCATTTTTAACTGTTTTTAACTGATATACACTGTCTAATATTTAGGCAGGGTAGGATACTTGTTGCTGTATTATTATGTTTTTAACTTGCTAATCAGATCTATTTATACTGCAATTTTATATTAGACTGTATTTTTACATTGATGGGTAGGGGTATTTACTGTCATTGGTTCTGGCTATTTCTTAAAAAAAAATCTGAAGTGATCTGACCCCTCGAAGTCAACTATCAAGTTATGTGGACTATTTCCTTGCCATTGAACTATATTTGAGACTGCAGAGTGTGTCTGTGTAAATCCTGATCTATCTATGCCTATTAAAGGTTAATAAATAAATAAATAAATAAATAAAAGAGTAGGTTTGAGGAATAGACCTCTTACCTATCCACAGATAGGAAATTGGACTAACATTTACATGCTCAGACCCTTTCATAATACTTAGATAGCAATATTCCGAGAGGCCTTAGGATACAAAAAGCTCCTACACTTTTTTCAGGTGTTGAGGTTATGGGTTGGGCATTAATAACAATTATACTAAAGTGTATTTGTAATATGGTTAATTTTCATTTGTATGTATCTATTTTTGCAGATAGGCTTGAAAAAGGATAACAAAATACAACCATATCCAGAGGTTTTATAGTGCCTCAAAATTTAGCTTCACCTGTCGAATTATGGAAATAATTTCTAAAGTTATCTAAAGGAACAGAAATTGAGGTATTGTTTGAATATGATTTGAGATTCACTTTGTTATGACTCATGCATTGAGTATATGTACGCGAAGATGTAGTTTCTGTAACAGTATCTTATGTACACCTACCCTGCAAATATTACGGTACACTTTACCCTAAGCAAGCTGGGTACTCATTTTACTGACCTTGGAAGGATGGAAGGCTGAGTCAAACTTGAGCCGGCTACCTGCAAACAACTTCCCTCGGGATCGAACTCAGGTTGTGAGCAAAGCTTTGACTGCAGTACTGCAGCTTATCACCCTGGGTCTCTAAAAAGCACACACACCAGTCATGAAGTCAACAACAGCCCTCCCAAACTGGTACAAGCGGAGTGGAGGCTCATGGTAATTTTGTCAGAATCCCCAAAACTGAAACAAACTCATGTACAAGAACAGTAGTTTATTGAGTATTGAGGATCTTCTCTGGTCATGCCAGAACTGAGGTTTGCCCGCGCAAAACCCAGTAGTTAAAGTAGCTTGCACCCCCCATCCTGGGAAAGCGCGCCCAAAAGGAATTGTGAAAGAGATAACAGTAGAGATGGCCAGGCACTGACCTTGGCCAGCACCTGGTACAGTATAACATCATACAGAAGACAGTTGAAAGTAAGTTAGAAATGCAACTAACCCATTCCTCCACCCCCAGCATACAGAAAGCAGCAATAGCAAAATCCCCATAATAACAGGCCTCCTGACAGATTTGCAGGGGGAATCACATTTTACCTTATATTCACCTCCCCATACTATTTCCTCTTTCCCTTCCACTGGCAGTCGATAGCCCTGTTGACAAGTTACAGTGACTGCATGTACAATCCAGGTACAGTATACGCTTGCTTTTTCTTCGTATGAGTAATTCTCATAGTACATTCAACATCGGCCCATCTGATTGTAACCCCACACATATCCAGGAATTGATCCTGGTTGTATTTGTAAAGTGAACTGGCTTTCTCACAAACAGGCATACGTGTGTTGTACAAGTGTTCATTTTTATAGGGCTTGCAATTAACACATCCAAAACGATGAAGACACAAGCATACCGTCTAGCATCGAGAAGGATCTGGTTAGAAAGAGACTAAAAACCAAAGCTGTAATCTTTATCTGCTTGTTTTGTAACAAAAAGTCAAACTAATTTAGTAGTGGGGTGTTCCTAGATGGGCTATCTTCTTTCCCCATGACTCTCCAACAATGGGAAAAGCAGCTGAGGCACAAAATATATATTATCGTAGACACAGCAGTCCAAGGTCGATTCCGCACTTGCGCTATCGTCGACCTAAGTTTGAGCTGCGTTCGACCTAGGTGCTCCGCACAACCACTGGGATCGACGTGGTTTTGTACCAGCTTCGCCCCATGTAATGGTCAAATTTCCAATTCCAGCTGGGAACTACTACTTTTTCAGGGAACCACGCTCGAACTCAGCTCAATTCCAGTAAAGTGCGGAATCTCTGGTGCCAGGAGTCCCCCATTCAGCCAATCACAGCTGAGTGCTTCGGGCATGCGTACAGCTGGCCAATCAAAAAACGCCACCTTCGTCCCTCCATTCCTGTGGCAGTTTTTTTTAATAACGTGTGGGGACAGATGGAACATGGCCGTAGAACAGTAGCCAATCGGAATGGAGCGGCGAAGAGGCACAGGATGATTCTACCCTCCGAGCTGGGATCAAGCTGGTTGCAGTGGGGAACAACAATGGCTTCGACCTAGGTCACTTCCCTTTCAGGGAACTGGGTCGAACCTATTTTACTCGTGTGCGGAATCGCCCCAAGTCTGTCCCCGCCGCCCCATCACCACCACCATGTGGTTTTAGGTTGTTTAAAAGTCAAAATCAGCAAGGCAAGCTGTAAGAAACTGCAGGAAGGCTATGCAGAGACAGACAAATTTCAGACTGTTTTTACTCATATAGGACTACACAAAAAAGTCCTCATGTTGTCTAGAAGACTTATGATGCTACAAACACTGCTGAGGAATCATTCTGAGGTACAATGGAAGCCTTGAGTACGGGTAAAAAGAATCACGCTGTGGCGGAGACTGGCTAAAAGCCCATTTTAATGGAGGCTCAGGTATCAGAGGCAGAGAGGCTCCGTGCCAAACCTCACCACCATCTCCACCAGAACGCAGGAGAGTTAGTCATGATTTGTAAACAAGGCTCATTAGGCCTTCTGTGCCGAGTAGGTATACAGTTCCTTGAATTAAGAGCCATTTTTGTTGGGTGTTAACAATTATTTCAGCTGAAAAACATCCTTTCAAACCTAACTATGTTTTAATGGCTTTTTAATTGGCAGTTTTTAGCCTTCACTAGAGACGCATAAAATTGTGCTCTTTAAAAAACAGTTCGGTTAACCAACTGATGAAGAGGCTTTTTCCATTTTAATTGTTCGGCTAATTTTATTTCTGTGATTGAGACGGATTAACTTCAGAGCAAAAGTGAAAACAGAGGGCTCAGTCAGAGTTTCCAAAAATATTTTGATTGGGTTCAGCACCCAGCGGACAAGCTGTTTTGTTTTGTTTTTAAAAAATACCTTCTGAATTTGAAAAATGGGAGAACCCGGGTGACTACTCAATCTATGCATGTAAGATAAATTATGTAGAAACTGATGAAATGAAAATATACCTCATGCTGTACATCTACAAACTCCGAAGTTTATATATTCAATCCTCCATATTAGGCTCATAAAATTTTACTGTTAAATAAACAGAGTTTATTACGTGTGACATCTGTAAAATAACAAATACCCTGGGTCTGGATGTTTTTGAATCCGTGGTGTTATCAAAGGGCAAATGTCTGCCCTATGGCGGCAATCCAGACCGAGCAATCTCACAATACAATTAGGCCTAGTTCTGGGGTTGGGAAATTCCTTGCAATTTGAGGGTGGGGGCATGGAAAGAGTGGTGCTTGTGAGGGGCTGAACCCCAGTGGGACATAATTCCATAAACCCCACCAGAGGTGGGATCCAGCAGGTTCTCACAGGTTCCCGAGAGTAGGTTACTAATTATCTGTGTGTGCCGAGAGGGGGTTACTAATTGGTGATTTTGCCACGTGATTTTGGCCTTAGTTACGCCCCTCCTCTCAGCAGTAGCGCGCAGAACTTGAAGCAGTCTAGCAGGAGGTGCACCGGCGTGCGTGGCAGCCTGCGCCTGCGTGCATTTGTTTCCCGCCCAAGGACCGGCACAGCGGCTGCGTCCTTGCCACAGCTCCACCCAGGAATGCCTCGCCCCCATCATGCCCCACCCAGCCCCATTGGCGCTACGCCACAGTTTGAATCCCACCACCATGGGAACCTGTTACTAAAAATTTTGGATCCCACCACTGGCCCCAGCCTTCAAACAGTGGCGTACTGACACAAAATGGAGCCCAGAGCAAGAAATGAGTCTTCTGCCTCCTGCCCCGGGCTCCATTCTGTGTCGAGGGCAGATCTGCCCACCCCACATTCACCGGGGCTGGAAAGGGGCCAATGGACAGGCCGAAGAAAGGAGATTGACAGCCCCTTTGAGTCTCTTACAGAAGAGAAAGGGGGATATAAATCCAAACTCTTCTTCTTCTTAAACTGAACATGGAAGCACATTCAAAGTCAGGGTCCCATATGGATTTCCTTTGCAGAGTTTGAACCAACATTGTCCTAACTGAAAGGATACACATCACAAAGATGGGGCGAGGGGGAGAAGGGAAGGCTACGGTTCTCCCGATCCAGGTTCCATGTCATGTAAGAAATCCAGATGGCAGATGGAGATCTTCTAGGACTACAACTGATCTCCAAGCAACAGTGACCGGCTCCCCTGGAGAAAAATGGCCACTTTGGAAGTCTCTCTCTCCTCCACAAACCCCACCCTCCTCGGGCCCCACCCCTCCAAATCTCCAGGCATTCCCCAACCTATAAGAAAGACAAATTCCTCAGAAATGCAAGAACCATGTTAGTCGCATAAGCAAGCCCAAAGCCGTCCTTCAAGCCGGAAATCAGAAGCACTCTCTCTTAGGCCCTTTCCGCACCCGCAAAATAATTTCAAACCACTTTCACAACTGTTTGCAAGTGGATTTTGCCATTCCGCACAGCTTCAAAAAGCACTGAAAGCAGTTTGAAAGTGCATTATTCTGCATGTGCGGAAGGAGCCTTTGATTCTTCAGAAGTACCTGCATCAAAACTTCAACGAGACTATTTACTCCATCTCCTGAAGAGGGAAGAAACCATTTGCTTTCCCTGTCAAGCTCCTCGGGCCAGAAGACCAACTGAGGAGCCTGCCACACTGAACGTAGAAAATAAGTGATTTACGTGACAGAAAAAGGCTACGGCTTGTCCGAAATCCAATTCCTTAATGAAACAGTCACGGACTTAGCTCTTGTTTCAGTCACATCCCAAATGAAATTTAAACGGCATATTTAGTGAGAGAGGAATACTGACAGGGAGATTAAAGCAAATTTCCCATTGGTGTCTACTCCATGACACTTTGTGGAGAAAGTTGCGCTTTACCCTTAAATGAATGGCTCAAGCGGATGCACCGAGTGCGTACTAAAGCCGTGACTTGATTCACAGAGTTATTTACTATGTTTGCCCTTTAGGATCTGTTGATTCTGTATTTCCATTTTGAAAAGCTAAATGCCTCAGATCAATCAGTCAAAATTATGCCGGCTCTGCCGGCATCCAACCTTCTGTTGTTTTATAATGGGGACCGGGGTCTTATTTCAAGAAAAAGGCTGACAAATTTACAGCCGCAGATGGGGAATTTACGACATTCATCGTGGCAGGAAGGAAAGAAAACAGGATTGGGGAAATGAGCAGGAGGCAGGCGGAGAGATCTGAACAGGGCCTGTTGCTGATCGCAGATGTGTGGTGTCCCTCATAATATAGCTGTAAAAGGCATTATGTTGGAAATAATCTAAATAAAAGGGAAATACGTTTGTTGGATCAGCACTACACAAGGTCTTCCAATGGTTAATGTTGTGTTGCATGAAAAAAAAAAAGAATAAGGTGTGCCTATTTTATTTATTTGTTTGTTTAATTTCTGCAAATTTTTATACCACTCATCGCATAAGTCCCTGGGCAGGGTAAGAACATACTGAATATGCTGAATCACAGCCAAGTGTCATGATCAGGCTGTGTCTCCCAACCAGGACGTGGGACTCTTCCTCTCCTCGTTCCCCCCTCCCTTTTCACTACTGTGGCTGGGTGGAGTTTCTCACTCTTTGTCCCTCTGCTTCCCAAGCACTGCCTTATCAGCTCGGATCTTGTCAAACAGAGAGAATCAAAGTCATAAGATTCAAATGATCTGAGATGGTTGTCCTCAACAGATATTGGAGAGCTCAAACGTCAACAATATTTAGGTTTTCTGATCAGATTCAGTAATCTGGGAGGTTATTATCTTGGTGTAACTGCAGGGTAAAATATTTAAAGATGCCACAGGTACTAGCCCAGGGGTAGGGAACCTGCGGCTAGAGAGCCGCATGCGGCTCTTCTGCCCTTGCACTGTGGCTCCACGAGCCGAGCCGCCGGCCCCATCCTTGCCCGCCCTGCAGGCAGCAGGACGGACGCACCAACTGCCCACAGTTGGCTGGGCCGCACCGCGGGCTTCTCCTCTCGCCCGCCCCATTGGAGCGAGGCAGGCGCTTTCCCGGCGGCCGGCAAGGCCAAGCCGCCGGCTTCATCCTTGCTCGCCCTGCAGGCAGCAGGGCGGGTGCATCCATGCACTTCTCAGAATGAGCGGAGTAAAAGGTTAAAAAAACCCTATATATATAGTGTTATCTTTATTTTAAATGTCAAAAATTATTTGCGGCTCCTAGTGTTTTCTTTTCCCGTGGAAAACGGGTCCAAATGACTCTTTGAGTGTTAAAGGTTCCATACCCCTGTACTAGCCCCATCTAAATCTACCTACTAATAATTCAGAGAGCTCTTGGGTTTTCTACCAGGGAACAGGGCCCAAGAGTTATTATTATTCTGAACCTACTGGAAACTTTCAACCAAGTCCCTGAATACATGAGCTCTGTAATCTCATGAGCGTCCAGGAAAAAAAAATCTATTTCATTTCTGAAATGGGATAAATAGACCATATCATGGTTAATAGGCATGCAGGACCTGGAAAAGTGCACGAATTCCCTGCTGCCCAATACTCCAGCCCGGTTGTGGAGATGAATCTGTTTCAAACTCATCTCAGAAGCACAATATTACAAGCCAGTCTGACATCACAACTTCTGGGGAATTAGCTTATACCTACGGCACAGAAGCAGTGTCGAACATAAACAAAATTCTAGGATGATCGTAAAACTAACAACACCCCCCCCCCAAGACAGAACAGTAAAAAGAATGTTTTCTGCTTAGATAAAAAATATTATTAGATGTGTTTCCCCTCCAGGTTTGTCAATATACTGCAATGTAAGCGTGTGTCATTTCCAAACCTTGCTACATTTCAAATACTTCAAAATGAGTTTCCAGGGTACTTTGCTTCTGTAATACTTACCACTAATTTACTAGCAGTAGAATGACAGCTGCTTTGCTTATGCTCGTTCATGACTGCTAAAAATCTTTGGTATCCCCAACTGAAAAGCACTCAGCTTTTAATGCGTATCGTTTTGATAATAGATCCACTGTCGTACATTCAACGCTTGATACTCTTAAGTAGATCAGTATTCACACACAATATACATGGACAAGTAAGACCGAGGCCACAAAATGTGTCTGTGAGTATCTGCTTTGTTTGTCTGTGGCCCTCATATGAGAGTATACCGGCATCTTGTGTGGATAGACACCACATTTCCCTTTCAAAGTGGCTCATTTGAAATAATGAGTCTACGTGGCAGGAGTCCCTACCACGGTAGCCACCGGCATCCTTCCCCACCACGACATGGTGCCACAAAATGTTTTTAGAAAAGTGGGTGAGGGCAGGTAACGATGCAGATTTTGAAGGTCAGCAGCGGCAGCCATTTTGTGACTGGCTCGGCCACCACACAGTGTCCAAATTCCAAAGGTGCCCACAGGCCCAAAAAGGTTGGGGATCCCTGCTGTAAGCGCAGAAGGAAAAGAGTGAACGAAAGAAAGAAACAGGAAGTGATAGGAAGTGAGAGCAATGAAGAAAATGTCAGAAAGAGAAAGGGAAAAGGATTTTGAATTCATAAAGGAAAGATAAACTCTTCTTTCCCTCCATTATTTTTTCTTATAATGGAGAGATGGCAACCATAAAAGCTGCTGACCAAAGAAATCATGCAGGCCTCAGATCTATTCTTTCACTAATAATGCTAACTCAGCCAAATAACTCCAAAGATGCCTCCTTGTTCACAGTTATACAAAATGTGCATACTGAACTCTTTTTGAGACCCTGTTTTACCCAGAAGATACTTTAAAATTGCCCTCTTCCTAAAACAATAGAAAGGCCTATGGGAATGTTCAAACTCCTTGTTTAAGGAACAGGGCAACAAGAAACATTAATGATAAGAAGAAACAAAGGTTCTTGGTTTACTTTACGTCAAAGGGTGAAATACTGACTTCTTCCAATGGGGACTTTGGTCAACCCCAAAATACTGTGGGAACAGGGAAAATCTCCACCTTTTGTATGATTGATTGATGATGTAGGTACTTTGGGTGTATCCTTTGCTGCCATTTTGATGTAACCTGTCATTAATACTATAAAACCAAGAACCCACCGCCATTTTACGTGGCTCCCCTGACCCTGTTTTCGCCCTATGTTGGCTAAATAAAGTTTTCAGAAACTTTATTTTATTTCGACTTGAGCTTCTTTGAGCTTTTATTATTTAAACCGTTACCCTGTAGTAACACTGCTATAGGGCAACATTTACCTTTTTGTGCCCGCCTCCAACTTGGAAACACAATTTTTGCAGAGAGATTAGAATGATACAACCAGCCCTATTCCTTGACACGTTCCAGAGCCCGTCTCTGCCCTCTTGGTCTAATGAACTTCATCGACCAAAATGCTCGGGTTGATTTATCTAAAGATTTTTTTGCCAGCAATGCATTTTATGTTATTATCTTTGGGTGATTCTGCACTGGCCAAACATAACAGGTTCAGGTACTTTTTTAAAAAAAAGCATTATGGGGAGAGGTTGTCACAGAATTCTCTCCCCCCTCCCCCTGTGTTTCTCACCCGTTATATTTGACTGAGCTGGGTTAGATGAAAGTTGCTAAACAAGCAACTTCAGTCATGTTCTATTCTTCACCTTCCACCCACCATTAAGGTGAATTTGCCAGACATCTGCCATTAGAGTGGATTCTCTCTAGGTGGTTGCCATGCTGTGCTGGTAAGTGGGTAGGGGGATTCTTGGGTGCACTGTTCGCAGGGAAACACAGTGTTTCCTGTGCGAACCGTGTTGCCTCCTGACACTGAGATGATGATCTCACCAATCCCAGCTGGCCCCTGGAGTCACTGTGTAAACAAAAGGACATGCAACACGGGATCATTTAACCTGTTATTGTTGTGTGGGAATGGACTAGAATGTCTACACATTGCATTTGATACTAAGGAATATGGATTTTGTATGAACCAAAGATTTCTAAGAATCAAAATGGGGTTTCTGTATAGAGACCAGCAGGACTGCATGTTAGCAGATGGTCAAACTGCATGTTAGAAGCTTGTCAATGATTATGCAGGCAAGCAAAGATAAATATCTTTAAGATCTTGTCACTAAAGGGCCAACGTGACAGAAGACATATACTTTATAACTTTGTTAAAGTTCGCTATATGGGATGCCTAAGGGAAATAAAGAGATCAGAGGTTAGAATAGAAATGAATGTGATTAGTTAAATAGAAAAGTGTTT
>NW_025950257.1:0-10092 GCF_021028975.2 Sphaerodactylus townsendi | reverse complement strand
TACATTGTGGGGGTTTTTGTCTCTAGCTCCAACCAAAGGCAAGATGTTCTGGATGTTCCCTGGGAGTGATCACTTCAAGGTACTTTATTCAAAAGAACTCAACCTAGAGTTGAAAACTGTATTTAACCAGGTCTGTGAACAAAGCAGCTCAAAAAGGATGGCTTTCACATACCATATGGGGGTTGGAGAAAATATTTTTTTAAAAAAAATACATATCGAGAGCGGAGGCTCTACCCCTTAGATGCAATCCATCTAGGAATAAACTTTCCTGGGGCTGAAAACCCCGGCCCCTCCATGATGCAGCTGGCCTCCACGCGGGCCAGGGCATTTACTGCCCTGGCCCCTGCCTGGGAATGTTCTTCCTCCAGCAGTTAGGACCCTGCGGGACCTCGGAGAGTTCAGCGGGGCCTGCAAAACTGTGTTGTTCCACCGGGCTTTTGGGGGCCCCAGCCACTGAGTCCGCCCCTCTTTTGTTGCCCGCGCACTGGCTATATATCTGACCATCTGCCTACCCCCTCCTGCCCAGGGTTTGTCCACTGGGGTTTGATCCCAGACGCCTTTTATTATCATTCATTTTTTGTAGGTTACTGCTGCTATAGTTTTAATAGTTTTAAGGTTTTGTATTGTTTTAATTGGGGCTATTCGATTTGTTTTATTGTCTTGTTATTTGCTGTTGTACACCGCCCTGAGCCCTTCGAGGGTAGGGCAGTTTATCAAACCAAATAAATAAACAAACAAACAGCTGATCTATGGTGGGGGGATGCTTGAAAGCCCATGATCCTCACATCCATTGATCAATAGCTCCCATTCTACCTACCACCATACCACTACTTCTTGGGTAACCACCATTTGGGGTCCCCAGGAAGCTGCAATATGGCAGCTCAGCAGAGGCGTATAGGGGGAAATGGTGCCCGGAGACAACTTCTTCTCTGGGCGTGGGGGCATGGCTTGGGGGCATAACTCTGCCTCCAAGCCCCACCCCCAGCCTCCATGCAGGCCGGTTTTTGCCCAAAAGTCAGCCTGCATGAAAGCAGGGAGGTGTGGCTTGGTGGCGTGCGCCCGGGAAGATGGATGATCCCGTGTCCCTATAGGCCATATGCCTCTGCAGCTCAGCAATCTCTAGGGCTGGCAGGATACTTTTAGCATTTGGTCTCAGGCTTGTATCCTTATAGGCACATCACAAATATAAAAAAAAATCCAAGAACAAATATCCGTTTCTGTACCCAGTTATTAGGAGTCCCTTTATTTATATAATTCTTTTGTATGAATAAAACATAGCCGAAAGAAAAACGTAAATGCCAGTACAGTGGTACTGAAATCGGGCCTGATCTCTCGTCAGAAAATATTTTTATAACACGTAATTTATTATTTATTTATTTATTTATTTATTTATTTATTTATTGTATTTGTATACTGCCCTCCCCGAAGGCTCAGGGTGGTTTCCAACAAAATAAAAATTTAAAACATCATATATATAAGTTAATTAAAATACATAAAATACATAAAATATTAAACTAGAGATGGCTTCAGCTATTCTATTCCCCCTTTTATGAACCCAATGGAGGCCAGATGTTTGCTTTTTTACGCTGTTGATATCATCCCGGGTTGGTTGAACGCCTGGCGGAACAGGTCCGCCAGGCCCCATGGAAACTTCCTTTGTAAATCCTGCAGGGCCCTGCGACCACCTGGAAGCCTGTTCCACCAGGTAGGGGCTAGAGTCGCAAAAGCCCTGGCCCTTGTAGAGGCTGTACCGGATCGCCTTAGGGCTAGGGATTACCAGTAGGTCCGCGTCTGATGAACGGAGGGGTCTAGAAGGGCGTATATAGGGAGAGGACGGGTCCCTTGGGATATGCAGGGCCAAGGGGCTGCAAAATGGCTTTTGAAGGTCAAAACCAAAACTGCAAACATGACCCGGTACTCGATCGGCAGCCAGTGTAGTTGGTATAGGACCGGAGGTCCGGTCCCTCGCTGCTGTTCCGGAAAGGAGTCTGGCTGCCGCATTCTGTACGAAGCCCCCCCAGTTCTCGGATCATGGCCAAAGGTAAGCTCCGCCAGAGCGAAAGTTACAGTAGTCTAATCTAGAGGTGACCGTGGTATCGGATCACAGTGGGCTAGACTGTGAAATGGGAGAGATATCGGGCCAGTTGCCGTTCCTGCCGCAGATGGTAAAAAGTTGCTCATTGTCTGCGTGACCTGGACCACCAATGATGGGAGATGGATCCAGAGTCACCCCCAGGCTCATGGCGGATGCAGTTAGCTTCCAACGCCTTGCCAAGACGGGTCGGCAGGCCAGTTAGGCCACCTCGGACACTTCCCCCGGCTCCAGCCACAGGTCCTCCGCCTTAGTGGGATTCAACTTCGTTTAATTTGCACCCCAACCAACCAGCCACAGCATCAAGACAACGTTTGAGAGCATCAGGGGTCGAGGTCGGGCTGTCTCCTCCATTGTGAACAAGAGCTGGGTGTCATCAGCGTATTGCGACACTGCAGCCCAAAACTCCGAACTAGACTCGCCAGGGGGGTGCATGTAGATATTAAAAAGCATCGGAGAGAGTCGGGCCCCTTGCGGCAATCTCTACACATAATGGGCTGACGCTTGGAGATCTCACTTCCCAATGCCACCTGCTGTCCCCGGGATCTCGGAGGAACGAGATCAGCCAATTTAAGGCTGAATCTCAGACCCCGATACCAGCCGGTATGCGGTGGACCAAAAGGTCGTGGTCTACTACATCGTAATGCCATGTGAGATCTAACAACACTAACAGCGCCGAACCGCCTCTTCGTCCGGGCGTAGTCGGAGGTCGTCCAATAACAGTGACCAGCTCCGCCTCGGTCCCATGACCAGCTGGGAAGCTAGACTGGAAGGGATCCAGTACGTTTTGATTCCATCCAGGAATCGCTGGAGCTGAGTTGCCATCGCTCGCTTCACCATTACTTTACCGCAGAAATGGTAAATTGTGAAACTGGGCGGTAATTGGCCAGATCTCCAGGATCTAAGTGCGGTCTCTTTAGGATGGCAGACCACTGCCTCTTTAAGCCGACTAGGGAAACCTCCTTGCTCAAGTGAGCAGCTGACTATATCCACCAGGTGGTTCCGAAGCTCCCTCCTTGCCGGCTTTCACCAACCGGGAAGGGCACGGGTCAAAAGGACAAGTGGTGTGATCATACAGCATCCAGGGATCCCACAATATCTGTTGGGTCAAGTAAGTTGAAGTGGTCCAAGAAAGGATCTAAAGACGGCCCAGGGGCCTCTAGTTCACATACCGTATCAATAGTGGCGGTGGAGGGATTACGGAGGGTCAGGACTTTGTGTGTGAAGTAGTTCGCAAAAGCCCTCACAGCCTAATGCCAAATCAGTCCCTTTTGGACCTATCGGCGAGGTCAGCCAACGTCCGAATTAGTTCTAAACAATTGTGCTAATAACTAGTGATTCAATAGCGGAAGCAAAATATGCCCGGCTTCTGCCTCCTTCACATGCACTCCTATAGGGACTTCATAAATCCATTGATATGAGTGTCTTGACCTCATTGGCAATTACCCGCCGCCACTCCTCGCTTCTAGCCGCCCTAGTTCCCTTTTCATTTTCCCCAGCTCCTCGGTGTACCCAAGGAGCCGGGTTGGCTGCGGGTATCGAGAGGACGCTTTGGAGGCTGAGCACCGCTGATGGCCTCAGAGAGCCTACAGGTGTCCCTGTATCTCTACTCAGCTCATCTTAGGAGTAGCGCCAGTGGGGTGGGAGTTCTCGTAGAGCATTTTGGAACCATTCTGGTTCCATTAGTCTCCTGGCGGGACATAAAATATGCCCGCTACCTGGGGACGGGGGGGGCATAGGAGCATCAATCCGAAAGCCTTCTGCAATATAGTGGGTCAGGGGACCCAATGCACTCTTTCTACAGAGGGGATATGACCACCATGCACACCTGCCGCGTAAGACTAGGGTCCAGAGTGTGGCCCCTCCTTGATGAGTAGGGACAATCTAGTATTTGCAAGAGAGAGGCCTAGCGTCAGCCATGGATGACATCTAGATCAGCTGCCACTGACGAGGAGGCCGAATCAACATGGACGCTGAAGTCACCCAGCACAATTAAGCCAGGGTGCTCCAGCTTCCACTCAGAGATGAGACTCCTCCAGAAGTCGTGACAGGCTATCCAGCCGGGTGCGCCTAGGTGACCGGGCAGGTACACTAGCAGGATAGCCAGCTTCTTTGGTAGTCCCAATGTGAAGGCCTTAGACACTCCATGCCATCAATCACCGGGACAGGGGATCGCCCTGAAAGGTGATAGTATCTCGATGAGCAACGCTTCTTAACGCCACTGCCCTGTGTCCGAGGGTTGCTGGACTGCCACTTCTGTACCCCTTGGAGTGAGATTGTTGAGGGCAACTGTTTCGGGCCCTCTCTCACCCAGGTCTCCGTGGACACACACGCAGGTCAGCAGCTTGGATCTCCTCGGAGATATTCCTTTGGAGAGTAGCATATTTGTTATTAATCGACCTCGCGTTAATCAACAGCAGCCTAGGAGCAGAGTAATTAATCCCTGTCCCACTACCTGCATTCTTTGGGATAGGGCCTAGGGTCAGGACAGAGAGCTAGCTTCACCCATATCTCACTCCCATGTCTAGTATTCGCCTTCAGGCCTACCGCCATACCTCCCTCGCCCCAATATCACTGGAATCCCTGACCCATGTAGGGCCTCCTCGTGGGTATCCTCAAAGGGGGGCATTCTTACCTGGAATTAAACCACATATGCTAGTATGTTTACAACAATTTAAGCAATTTCAACAATTTAAACAATTTCATCTCTAAACTTACAGACTCACAAAGGTCACTGTTAAATATATTTATGTTTACACTCAATGCAGTTGCCACTGTCACAAGGCCACCTAAGACAATGTTTATGACTTTAAAACAGACAAACATGTGGATGGTGGAATATATAAGTGAAGGCGCATTTGAGGCTTAAAGTGTAAGTGAGAGTTATACGTTGCTAGTGGCACATCCAAAATACTGAAAGATCTGAATTGATGTAGGAGGTTTATCTTTTCCTGTTGTGTGGGAGGGTGTATTTCACTTGATGGGTCCATATGGTGGAAACCTTAACCATATGGCAAGATAGGAATTTTTTTAGAAGTGCGTTTAAGGCTTTTGAGTGTTGGATCATCACATTTCATTGCCCTCAGTGGAAGCAAGGAAATATCTTGTAACATTTTGCAGCTGAAGAATGCTTAATTTTTTTATTACTTAGCTTGAGAAAGGATTTTTTTTTGCCAGCTTTGGGTTAAGGTCTAAGAACAGCAGCCAAAAAAGACTAATGACAGAAAGATTGAACACATTATTTTCTAATGTACATAATAAGGTCCCTTAATGTTTATTTATTATTGAGATAACTTTTGTCAACATGTATTTATGAAACTCATGGGAACAAGGTGTTAGATTTCGTTTAGAGTCATGGATATGCCCAGTAGTGTGTGTGAATGCAGTTTAAAGAAACTTCTTCAGAGACATAAATGTAAAAGGTAAAACTTACATTTATTCAATCATCTTCAGTTCACAACTTTGTTCCAAGAAAAGGTAGATAGAAAGAACCCTATCTAAAGAGATTACTTTCCCTACAACAAGTGGGCACAACTAACGCGCCATCACGTGTGTGGAAGTGAGTGGATGCTGCAGTGGGAAAGGCCCCACTGAGCAGGCTGCCATTGACCATGCGCTCAGTTCAAAGGCTAGAGCAGAAGTGAGACTAGCATGGGGAAGAAAGGAAGTTAGCATGGGCTGCCCTCCTGGCTCCAGACAAGGAGGGCAAACAAGAGAGGCAACATCACAGCTTGCTAGAGTGGGATATACAGCACCCCCCAGTGTCCAGGCATGCAGAAGTCGCTTATTCCAACACTCCCTCTCGACACTGCATGCTTTCCAGGTATACAATGTTCAGTTTGTCACGCAGGCTTTGGAACTTGTCTCTTGGCAGTGGTTTGGTCAAGATGTCTGCTGTCATCATATCAGTAGGACAGTAGCGAAGTTTCACAGTTCCTTCTGCCTGTAAGAGTCTTACATATTGATCCTTAACTCCAATGTGTTTAGTACGTGTACTATTCTTTTCTGAAAGAGAAAGAGCTATACAACTCTGGTTATCTTCTAGCATTTGTACAGGTAAAGGTTCATCAATACCAAAATCTTCTAACAACATTAAAAGCCATTGTAATTCTCTACATGCCTCAGAAACTGATACTAATTCTGATTCAGTAGATGAGTGAGCAACAACACTTTGTTTACGGCTTGCCCAACTTACAGCACTTCCCCCATAGAAAAACACATAGCCACTGGTAGATCTTAGATCTGTTCTTTCTCCAGCCCAATCTGCATCAGCATATCCCAATAGTGTGGGATCTTTAGTTGCTGGCAGTTTCAGTTTAAAATCTAAAGTACCTCTTAAGTACCTCACCACTCGTTTAACAGCAGTCCAGTCTCTTGTGGTGGGTGTGCTAACCCTTCTGGACAATATACTCACAGCTGTAGCAATGTCAGGTCTGGTTGTCATTGCTAAGTACAAAAGCTTGCCTATTGCAGTCCTGTAATCATTGTTGTCAGGTAGCAAGTCATTGGGGTAGGCATTGGATTGACACCTTCCAGGTTCAGACTCTGTAGCAGTTCCAATATTTTCTGCTTCTGGCTAAGAAGATAGCTTCCATCTGGTTCACGTTCGATTTGGATCCCCAAGTAGAAGCTGGCATCTCCCAGGTGCTTGACTTCTACTTCCTTGTTGAGTTGGGATATAATCTCAGCACAGTCAGTTTCATTTTCATGGCAAATAATCAAGTCATCAACATATGTCAGGATAAATGTCCATCTCCCATTTCTGTGCCTGCTATAAAGACAGGGGTCTGCATTGCCTTGTTTGAAGTCCTGACTTAGTAGCATCTTGGCTAGCTTATCTGACCAAGCTTTAGCTGCTTGTTTCAATCCATAAAGTCCTTTCTGAAGTTTACAGACTAAATGTTTATTCTTTTCATCTATGAACCCTGGTGGTTGCTTCATATAAAGCTCCTGTTCAATTTCGCCATGCAAAAATGCGGTTTTAACGTCCAAATGCTCAGTTCTCATGTTTCTAGATGCAGCAATGCTTAAGAGCATTCTAATTGTAGAATATTTTACAACAGGTGCAAAAGTCTGATCATAATCTGTTCCATAGATCTGAGAGAATCCTTTAGCAACAAGTCTGGCCTTATATCTCTCAATCTGACCTTCCGCATCTTGTTTAGCTTTAAAAACCCATTTACAACCGATAACGTTCTTACCCTTAGGTAGTTCTGTGAGAGTCCATGTTTGGTTTTTATGTAGTGCAGCGATTTCTTCTTGTGCTGCCTCTTTCCACTTCTTTGCTTCTGGTTCAGGCATTCGCTGTAACTCAGCCCATGAAGCTGGTTCATGCAGTGACGGCGCCCTTGCAAGGTAGGTAAGTTTCTCGGCTGGAACTCCCTTGTTAGGCCGCGATGAGCGCCTGAGGGCCAAAGGTCTGTCTGCTTCCGCAGTAGTCTGTGACTCCTCTGCCTCACCTGTCAGGTCTGGGATTTCCACCGTTGCTCCCTCTTCAGGTTGAGCATTTGCTGGCATCTGCACGGTGATGTCATCCTGGGACTCTGGGCGATGTAGGATCAGCTGGTCGCTATCGCCATCTCCCTCTGAATGGCCATCCATCACAGCAGGCTTGCCATCTCTGGGTCGCTCGTCAAACTGCACAACTCTGCTTATAGTAATTTGGTTAGTTTCTGGATCAAAAATCCTGTATCCCTTACTTTCTGGAGAATAGCCCAAAAATATACCTGCTTGCGTAGTAGGGTCTAGCTTGGATCTCTTTTCTTTGGGTATGTGAGCATAAGCTTTACATCCAAAGACTCTGATGTGTTCCACATTTGGTTTCCTGCCATGCCATAACTCATATGGAGTTGCTTCTGTGGCTTTGGTTGGCAATCTATTTTGTAGGTAAACTGCAGTCATTGCTGCCTCTCCCCAGTGCTTGCGGGGAAGGCCTGAATCAATGAGCATGCACCGAATCATGTCCATTATATAACGATTTCTTCTTTCGGAAATTCCATTTTGTTCTGCCGAATGGGCTACAGTAAGTCTATGTTGGATCCCATGTTCCCTCAAGAAATTGTTTATAGATATGGAATTGTATTCTCCTCCCATGTCCGTTTGAAAAACACTTGGGTTTCCTATTAAACTTATTAGATACCATAGCAACATAGTCTCTTAATTTCTGTTCAGTCTGAGACTTTTCTTTTAGCAAATAACACACAGTGTATCTCGAGTAGTCATCAATGAAAGACAACAGATAGGTGTTCTTACCAGTTGATGCTGGTTTGATTGGTCCACATAGATCAGAGTGAATTAAGTCAAGAGGCTGCTTAGAGCATCTTTGGCTTTGCTTTGGGAATGAAGGCCTAGTTCCCTTTCCTCTTAAACAACAATCACACAATTGGTTATCATTGGGACAGTCTTTTATAGAAATACCTGTTACCAAGTCCTTGCTTTTCAGCTTCAGGATGGCCTCTTTATCACGGTGGGCAAACCTCCTATGCCAGAGCTCCAAAGACTGCTGGGTAGAAGTTACCTTGGCTGTGCAGGCTTGTGGTTCCTCACGGTCCAGTTCAAAGACTCCATTTCTTAGGGTACCTGTGGAATATAGCTCACCATCGCGCGAGATAGTGCACACATTATTTTCAAAGTGAACAGCAAATCCTTTTTCTGATAGTGTGGGGACGCTGATCAGATTAGCCGCAAGGTCTGCAATGTACAGGACATTTTCAGCCACAATCTCAGTTCCATTACCATCTAGTTGGCAATGTAAAGTAACTTTGCCCTTTCCATTCACTGGAATCTGTTTTCCATTGGCTAAATACACATTGCATCCAGCATCTCTGTCCAATTCATTGAACAAAGCAACACCTGAAGCCATGTGCCTAGAAGCACCGCTATCAATAATCCAAGGCTTATATTTTTCATTAGTTTGTATCATGTGGGTTGTGCAAAAGTTGAACGAATTTTTAGGAGTAAAATCCCTTTGTCTGTGTGAATAAGCAGTATGAGATGGCTTGCTGCCAGTCTCAGCATTCTTATTGCGTCGACACTACCTCTGGAGGTGACCAGGTTTATTACACTTGAAACAGATGGGTGGGCTCCTCCTTTCCCCTGTGGGATTGTATTTTCTGTATTCAAATGATTTAGTTCCCGCCCTCTTGCCTCTGGCTTCTTGGGCAATGTAACTTGAGCCATTCTTCCCTCTGCTCTCAGAGAGATACTCTTGCTGCTTGCGAAATTCAGACTTAGTTAGTCCTAGAATTTCCTCAAATGTGCAGTCTTTGCCATTCACAGTAGAGACAAAAGCTGAATATTTCTCAGGCAATGAGCTTAAAAGCAGTCCAATTTTCAGTTCTTCCTCCAGAACTGTGCCAGTGGTTGCTAACTTAGCAATCAGATTCAGCAATTTCTCTATATGGCAATCAGCATCTCCATTTTCTTGTAATTTGATTGAAAATAGTTGTTTGAATAAACTCACTTTGCTATTTCTGTCTTGCTCTCCAAAGACCCTTTTTAATGCTTCTAGCATGTCTTTGGCAGAATCTTGTCCTTTAACATACACCAGTTGTGAGTTTGTGAGAGTACTAACAATTACATTCATGGCCTTTTCATCTGCTCTTTGCCATCTAGTCTCTTCATTTCCACTGTTTGGTTTTGGTGTAGTTAAAACAAAACCTATGCCCTCTTCCTTTATTTGGGATTGAATTCTGTAGAGCCATGAGTTAAAATTCAGGCTTGTAAGCTTCTCAAGAATTGCCTTACGCTGAGCCATTTTTAATGCAAAAAGGCTTTCTCTGCAATCTCAATGAGTCACACACACAAGAAAGAGGAAGCAAGCTTTCAGGCTATGCAACCTTTTGTTACTCGCTGGCCTGTTAGAGCCAGGTGAGCAAGAACCAAGGCAATGGCTGCTAAGCCATGCAAGGAAAAAAAAATCTGCTCCAACTTTAAAACAACTGGGCTTCAAAAATAACCATCAATCTCTGCTACCATGTTAGATTTCGTTTAGAGTCATG
>NW_025950256.1:0-10092 GCF_021028975.2 Sphaerodactylus townsendi | reverse complement strand
ATGAGAGGAGCTCCCTCCATGAATTCTCTAATCCACTTTTATGGGCATCCCAACTATTGAACATTAAACACCATAATTTGGATGAAGAAGTGTTTCATTTTCTTCCTGACCAGAATTCTCTACCCATCGAATTTACTGGGTGCCCCAATCCCATCGAGTCAGAGTGAGTCCTTACTATGTAAGAGGGCATCTTGGGGACATTCCTGGGCCTGACCCAGCTGCCCTTCCTCCAACGGAGCTCTTTCCAACCTAGCTTCCATCTTTGTGGATAGGCCCAACCTCTGAAACAGCAACAACAGCAACTAGTAAGAGAAGGAACAGAAGGAAAAGAGTTTTGATTTATACCATGCTTTTCTTGACCTTAAAGAATATTAAAGTGGCTTACAAACCACTTCCCTTTTTCTCCCCTTAACAGGTAGATGGGGCTCAGAGCATTTGGAGAGAACTGTGATTAACCAAAGGACACCCAGCAGGCTTCATGCAGAGGAGCAAGCAAACAAACCTGGTTCACCAGACTGCACTGCTCATGTGGAGGAGTGCAGAATTAAACTCGGTTCTCCAGAGTCCACTGCTCTTAGCTACCACGCCAAGGAATGGATCCTGCCCCGCTCCCAGATTCCACATCTTTTTTAAAGTAGACCTGATAGGCTTTTCTTTCAACACCGGTGAGCTATCTGGAGGAATAAGAAATTCCCCAGAAGAAGGGGCTGCTGACGCACCTTCTTCAATCTCCCATTCAAATGATTACAACTTGGACAAATATCAGGCAGGGAAGCCTTAGGAGAAGGTCAAATATTGCAGCTTCAATTGGACACACCTGGAAAGAGGAGTCCTCACCTGTTCTGCCTGCCTGTTCTCCTCTGCCTGACTCAGGAGGAAGCCCTCGGCCAGGGCCACCGCTTGGGAACTGGTCTCCGGCCCACATCCTCTGACCCAGCACTGCATTTCATGGGGCAGGATGGTCAGGAACTGCTCCAGGATCACCAGGTCCAGGATCTGCTGCTTGGAGTGCCTTCCTGGCTTCAGCCAATGACTGCAAAGTCCATGGAGCTGGCTGCAAACCTCTCGGGGGCCCTCGGCATCACGGTAGCGGAAGTGCCTGAAGCGTCGGCAAAGTACTTCTGAATTCAAGGTCTCCCAGATCTCTGGCACAGCTCTCTCCCAGAATGCAACACTCCCAGCTTGGATGGGATTGGCCTCTTTCCTTCGTCTCTTTCCAAGTCCAGGTCCTGCTAGGTCCTGTTCTTGCATTTTCTTCTTTTAGTGGGTCGTCTCTGACGGTGAAAAGATCTCTTTCCTCACTTAGGTATGAAGACAGGGGTCTTTCTGTGAGTGTGGGTGGGTAGGAGGCAGATATCAACGGGTCAGAAGGAAAACAAGAGAATGATGACACATAGTGGGTAAGAAAAAGGTGTGGCTTGTAATATTTCACGGTACAATATACTAAGCTCTTTGAAGTATGCCTGTTTGGTCCTTTGGGATATTTAACGGTCTCTGGCTCTTTAAAGATGTTGCTTTGGGTCAGGCTGTTCCAGGGGATTCAGATGGCTAATAAGGGGGTCAGGAGATATGTCCACCTACAGGTATAAGGGTCTCCTGTTAGTTTAGGTCAACTGCACATTTTGTGCTGGCACACAGTGGGATTGCATCAGGGATGTGGTTTGTGCTTAGATTGAGGCACAAGGGTTGCTGGGATAAATGGAAGCTGGGAGGGGGGGGCAACAAACCCAGGGGATTTTCAGGCCTCTCCTCGATATTGGCAACCCTACATTTGGGAGATGGAAGATGAGGGGGAGCATTCGACAAAATCATTAGTGGGACCTGAAGAAGAAGAAGAGTTTGGATTTATATCCCCCCTTTCTTTCCTGCAGGAGACTCAAAGGGGCTTACAATCTCCTTGCCCTTCCCCCCTCACAACAAACACCCTGTGAGGTGGGTGGGGCTGAGAAAGCTCCGAGAAGCTGTGACTAGCCCAAGGTCACTCAGCTGGCGTGTGTGGGAGTGCACAGGCTAATCTGAATTCCCCAGATAAGCCTCCACAGCTCAGGCGGCAGAGCTGGGAATCAAACTCGGTTCCTCCAGATTAGATACACGAGCTCTTAACCTCCTACGCCACTGCTGCTCCCCAAGCCTCCTGTGACTGAGCCCTTGCATTTCTCCTGTTGTGTTACCTGGGGGTCTGTAACTCTCTTGCCCGAGGCGCCTCTGAGCCAGAGCAACCTCCAACAACTGCAAACCATCTTAACCAAGGCTCATTCCGCACATGCAGAATAATGCACTTTCAAACTGCTTTGAATGCTCTTTGAAGCTGTGCGGAATGGCAAAATCCACTTGCAAGCAGTTGTGAAAGTGGTTTGAAAACGCATTATTTTGCGTGTGCGGAAGGGGCCTAACTGACTGGTGGAAAACTGTCAGTGGCAGGATAGGCAGTGTCCTGTGCCTCCATTACCAGAGTGGTTACTATCTGAACAGCCAGATCAGCAGTCGGCCCCTCAAAATCAATGGAGGAAAGGGATTTGGGGGTGTTTTAGCCACATATGTAAAGAAAAATTAATCTCCCTCATTCCAAAGAAGAGCAATAAAAACATAAAATTTAATAGAAATTATTTTTTAAAACCCTATAATATATATAAATATATTAATGTAAATATATATATTTTTCTAAGGAAAGAACTGAGGGACTTCATGTCTTTCACTGCGATTCCAACTTTTGCATAAGCATAAGCATTTATTGTCATTGTGCACGCACGACGAAATTTACAGCAGCATTTCCTCGATGCACACCATTTCAGACAATTTTGACATTTATATTCACGAAAATAAATAGAAAAAAAACTTCAAATGTATTTGTTCTTTTTTTAAAAATAAGGTATGGTATATAGAAAAGAAATAAAATACGTGAAACAATGATGAATATCTACCCGTTCTGGACTGCTTTCTGAATTCTGTCCATCCAGTTTTAATGAAAACCCACAAACGGAGGGGCGGAGCTTTGGACATGCAATGGGGGGGGGGTCTGAACCTGAGAAAAAACCCCCCTTACCTACGTCCTTGAACAGAGGAGGTAGAAGGGGGACTCCCTGCCAATCTGCACCCCCTCCTCAGCCTTGATCCATCAGCCCGCTTCCCAGTCTCAAGCGGCTAGAAAAGCCATTTCTTGTCTGTCTGAATTCTTCTCTCTTCTTTTCTTAGGGTCTTCTTTGTGTTGCATCAAGAGGCTCCTAGCTCCTTCTGGCTCAGGAACGGGGTGCATTTGAAGAAGAGGGTGGGGAGAAGGAAGCTCTTCCTTCACTGCTTCCCCCCCCCCCCCCTTCCTTTGGGGCCTGACTTGCAGATCCGGCTCCTACATTTCATCACCCCCTCAAGCCCTCAGTGTGGATTTTGGCCCCAGAAGCCTCGTTCCCCTCCCCTAGAGATCCCCCTTGGAGCTCTTTGCACTCTGGTCTTTTCCCTCAACAATGAAGGGGGGTCCTCTGCAGACACAGCCCCTCCTTTGGTGAGCCGCATTTGCACACGCCTTGAGTGGCCCAAAGGCCGTAAAGGGTCTGGTGGTCCCCATGCTCGCCCCTCTCCCTATGCTGGGGGCCACAGACTCCCCTTGCCCAGCCAGATGCCTCCTCTGCAGCCAGCCTCTCGCCCCTGAGAGCAGCCATGAGGGGGGCTGTCCCGAAGCAACCCCCCCTCCCCCATGCAGCCGCCTCTTCCCCGACAAGAGGACTAGTCCAGACCCTCCGCTGCTTCCTCCCTCTCCCGCTCCCCAATCGTTCGCCAGGCCTCCGCAAATGAGGGAGGGGGCTGCATCTCACCACCACTCCCAGTCTAGTGCATTGAGGATGGGGGGAGAGGGGAGCCAGAGATTACAGCCCCCCCCCCCCCGCAGGCTATGCAGTGGGGCAGCTCTCCTGGATCGGGCCTCTGACCCCCCCCTTTCCCCCCCCCCCCCCATAATTCCGCCCACAACCAGACCCCCAGACTTACTGGAAAAGCGGGAAGCCTATGGTGCTGCCAAGGCGGAAGAGGAAGGACACGGGTTCCTCGCCCACTTCCCTGGAGGCCTCTCTGGGTTTTTGGGCTCTATGGCTTCCCTTCCCCTTGGGGGTGAGGGAGGGTCCCCCAAAGTATCGTGGGTGCAAAGCGGGCTTCACCCCCCCCCTCACCTCCCTTTGCAAAAGGGGCTTGGGGAAAGGGGAGGAGCAGCTGAGGGGAAGGCTGGAGAAGGCCAGGAGAATTTGGGGAGGGGGCAGATCAGCCCCCCTCCCTCCAGCCTTGAATTACCTCTGGCGATTGGAGATGTTGCCCCACCATCCTCCATGGAAGCCCCTCACAAAGTAGGGAGGACAGACTCACCAGTGGCTGAAGGATGGGGAGTTTTTAGGGACAGATTTCCCCCCACCCCCATACTCTCAGAAGGGTTTCCCAAGAGCCTGTGGCTGGCTCAAAAGCAGACATGGGGAGCAGATTTAATACCCCTCTCTCAATACAGGGGGGCTAAGCCAGTGGGGACCCCACGCACACAGACTCGTGCGATCTGCTCTGAGCCACCTGGAATTGCATGCCTTTGGAAATGATGTGCCTAGTCTGCAGAAATCATCAATATATTCAGTTCTAAGGGGTTTCTGTGACAGGGAGATACTGGGGTGCGGGTGGGGTTCCAGTGCAGACCCCAAAATGGAACAAATCCACCCTCACCTAATTCACTCCCCCCTCCCACAACCCACAGAAGGCTAGGAAACAGCTTTCCTTCAGGGAATGGGGTTCATTGGTCAAGATTGGGGAGCGGTAAGAGCGGCAGATTTGGGGGTGGGGAGAGCCCCACCATTCCTTCTGCCTGCTCTGCTTCTTGCTCAAGATTAGCTCAGACTGACTCCCCGTCCCTCTCTGGCACAGACTGCTCTCTCCCCAGCAACACGCCCTGGCTCTCAGTTCAGCACAAACTCTCCACAGTCAGTAGAGTGTTGTGGGTTTTCTAGGTTGTATTGCCATGTCCCAGTACCGTTTTCTCCTGATGTTTCGCCTGCATCTGTGGCCGGCATCTTCAGAAGATCCTCTGAAGATACCAGCCGCAGATGCAGGCAAAATGTCAGGAGAAAATGCTACTGGAACACAGCTATATAACCTGGAAAACCCACAATACTCTAGTGATTCCGGCAGTGAAAGCCTTCAACAATACATTTCCACAGTCACTCTCCAGTGTCAACCAATCATCTTGCTCTCTCATCCCCCCTTCACCCCCCAAGTCCTTTTATCACTTACCTCTCCTTTTAGTGAAACACACAACATTTTAAAACATTACATGCCCCCCGGCCCCATATCGTGTTGCCAGAAGGGATGTGTGCAGCTTCATCTGTTGTCTGCAATATATTACAGTCTGTGAAGATCCAGGTAAGTCTCAAATTGTTCTCTTCAGTGGGTTTAGAGCCTGTTAATTCCTGCTCCTCTACTGGGATGTTAACTTCATCATCTGAGATGCTCCACTGTTGAGCTCATCCTCTCTGGGATGCTCCTCTGCTGGGCTAGAAAGAGAACCACTTACCAGTCTTTATTTTTTATCCAGTTGCAAAAGGAGTTTTCAGACATTACTGATTGCAAGGAAGTGAAAACAGCACACACAGACAACATCAGCCTCTTTAAAACAACTTCCTCCTTCCCGATCTCTGAAAGAGCTTCCCATTTCCTAACAGCATCACCTCAGCCCACAGGAGCGGGCGGGGTACGTGTTTGCAGGGAGGATGCGCTTACAGCAAATCAGGTCGACTCAAGAGGACCTCCCTGAAGCTCAGCCCCAGCTGGCAGCCGCCTCTGGTAGCGGGAAGGGGGAGATCATGGCATGCGTGCCCACAGAGAGGGCTCTGAGTGCCGCCTCGGGCACGCGTGCCATTATAGAACTAGATCATTTTTTAAAATATTGAAAAGCACCAGGCCCTAAACTGAACCCTGGGGCACTTCACTGGTCACCTCCCTCCATTCAGATGAAATGCCATTCACAACTACACTTTGAATACAATTCTCCAACTAATTCCCTTTCTACCTAACTATCCTAGTGTCCAGTGCACAGACCTCTAGTTTCATAAAATCGTAAAAGTGGAAGAGACCACCAGGGTCATCAAGTCCAACCCCTTCCATGCATGAACACACAATCAAAGCACTCCTGATGTATGATAATCCAGCCTCTGATTAAAAACCTCCCCAGAAGGAGACTCCGCCATTCTCCGAGGCACTGTATTCCACTGTGGAACAGCTCTGACAGTCAGAAAGTTCATCCTAATGTTTAGGTGGAATCTCTTTTCCTGCAGCTTCAATGCATTACTCTGTGTCCTAGTCTCGGAGGCAGCAGAAAACAAGCTTGGTCCCTCTTCGACATGATATCAGTACAAATATTTAAACATAGCTGTCATGTTGCCCCTTAACCTTCGCTTCTCCAGACTAAATAACTCCAGATCTCTGTCTCTCTTCTCAGGGCATGGATTCCAGACCTTTTACCATGTTGGTTGCCCTCCTCTGGACACTTCCCTGGCTCATGCTGCTCCAGTCCATGCTGTGGTGGCTCAACATCAGCACATTGCCTGGGCCTCACCAGCGGGGCCAACGTGAGCTGCATCAACCAATCCCACCATCCGAAGTTCTGATCCAGCCACCTCCTTGCATTGTTACTGTCCCAGGGGCCATTCTTGCTGCCACCTGTGAACCTCTTCGTGTGGGAGGGTGCACCGCCTGTGGCACCTTCTGTCCCCCTTGTGGTCGCAGGTGCTGTTTTTCCTGTTAAGCTCGGTCTTCCCAAGATTGTGCTCATCCAGATGTGTAAAGTCTGGCTGTGGTTCCTCAGTGGTGATCAAAAGACATTCTGTTCATGCTCAGACGCATGGTCAGCCAGCGGATGGCTTGGTAGAAAACAATTTTTTTTAAAAAAAAATTAGCCCAGTAACATCAAGGAACATTCTCCGAATGCTTAGAAAATTCTTTATGCCAGGCGTCCACAGTGCACGTGTCACAGCCCCAGTCTTGTCCAATGAATGAATCGGTTCTGTGAATTCTGGCTGTGGTTCAACCCATTACTTGCCTCTTCGACCCGCGCCCCTCCTGGCTGGTGCAGGCCGGCAGGGAAGTGCTACCAGATTCCCTGTTGAAAATTGTTACCTTCTCCCTTGAGCAAGGAGAATTTCCAGGGAGGTTGCAAGAGGCAGTGGTCCTCCCGCTCTTGAAAAAACATCTTTAGATCTATCCAATTACCACCCAGTCTCAAATTTATTGTTTCTGGGCAAGGTAATTGAGAGGACGGTCAGAGGGGAATCTTATGTACTTTTTTGTGAGAGAAGCCCTCTGGAGAAGGCTTTGCTAGCTTCCCAAATTGTGTTAACATTCTCAGTCGTGTTGTTATTTATTTCAAAAAATTCTTTTGCTTTGGCAATTTCATTTTTTATCTCCTCCTTTTCCAGTACCCATTCTTTCATTCTCCAAGGAAAATCGTGTTTTTGAAATTTTGAAAGAGCTAATTCCCAAGCAATAGGTCCATGGTCGGAAATCACTTTAGGTTCAATTTCAATTTTTTTTTTTGGTTCTCTCTAGCATTATCCCATTTGCCCATACCATGTCGATTCTGGAGGAGTTATGTCTTCCAGAAAAGAAGGTAAATTTTCTGGCATTGCCATTCTCCCCCTCCATATATCTTTTAGTTGTAATCTTCCCATTAGGTCAGCAAAAGACCTTGGTAGTAGACCTGTTTTCTTATTTTTATTTTCTATTTTCTTTGTTTTGTGTGTCTGTGATAGTCTATTCAATTTATTGTTTATTACCCCATCAAAATCTCCTAAAATTAGGACATTGTCGTAGCAGTAATTTAATAACAAGTCTGTCATTTTTAAATAGAATTCTGATTTGTCATTATTGGGTACATAGACTTCTACTATTAGTATCACTATGCCATCCCATTGGATCTCAATGCTCAAAAGTCTGGCTTATGCATCAAAAATATTTTTTTAGCAGTTAAACTTTTTAAAATGTATGTAGTAATACCCCGTTTCCTTTTTTTAATAGCAGTTATGGAAACAAACTCCAATATTATCTTTAAATATTTCTCCTGACCTTTCTTAGTATGAGTCTCCTGTAGGCATACTATGCCATTATTTAATTTCTTCAAGTGTTCAAAAACTATTTTCCGTTTCTTTGGATTGTTAAGCCCATTTATGTTATTTGAAAATATTTTCAATGACACAGTTTTGGCTTTGCTAAATATTTTTTATTTTGCTTTTCCCTATTAGGTCAATCACTTCAACGAAGTAACGTGTTCGCTGCTAGAATATGCAAAATATGAAAGCAAAATTCTCATTAACTATGTGAGAGAGAAGGTAGGTACAATTAAAAGTTCATAACATTAACTTAACCTCCACGCAATACATTACAAAAAGGGAAAAATTTCCCTCTTACCTTTTTCACATAACTATATTAAGGTGTCTGTCAATTTTACAGAACAACCTTAAATCCTTAGACATCTTTGGCACCATCTTTACTAACAACAGAAAAATAAGATTGATTTTTAACCAAAATTAAAACAAACTATAGAAGAAAACACATTCTAAGGAAGCATCAAAAAACCCTCCAAAAAAGATATCTAATGCTTCTTGTTTATACACACATCAAATATAAGAAGCTGAACCAAAGAAGGACTATGTGTTTTATCTTACCAAGCTTCATCAGATGTAGTATCTGTTCTTATACCAAGCCTAGGTTTCTTTTATTTTTTCTCAAAAATTCATCCATTTTTTGTAAAGACTCTATTACAATTTTTTCCCCTTTATATAAGAATGACATCCCTTCAATTATGTTCCAGTTAAACCTTATGCCTTTCCTTTTTAAGGTACCAGCCAAAGGGGTATAGTTCTTTCTTCTCTTCAGGATGGCATATCAGATCTCCTTTAAGAGGATCAGTCCCGAGCCATCCACCTGAAACCTTTGGGTAGCTTGTTTATAGAAGACCTCATCCCTTAAAAACTTTTTATTTTATTTATTATTTATTATTTCTATTTATATACCGCCCTCCCCGAAGGTTCCTAGAATGTCTTTAGGAACCTTTTCCTCTGTTGCATATCTAGAGTTGACTGTAAATAAACTTCTCACTACACGGATCTTTCGCTTAAAACCAGATGTTTATTTTTTGTTGCAGGGCACAGCTTTCCTGTTACCTTGGGAATTGTGAGGTTTTTTCTATTGTTTATAAGCTCTTAAAGGGATAGTTTCCTTTTACCAATGATAATCTCTTAAAGGAGTTGGATTTCTTAACTGCCCGTGAGTACAACAGTCCCACTCTGTGCTCCTGAAATCTCTTTGCTCAGTTTCCCCGATAACTCACAGTTCAGCTGGAGATCAATATGGTAATCAAGTTCAGTTCTCTCTTTCTTAACCTTTGTTATTGTTTTTGTTTCTTTTGGTAGTCTACTTTTGTTGTTACAAAAGTGAATGCTGGTTGTCCTTGTACACTTAGGATAATCTCCTGGCGGTCTTTATAATAATATTTAATGAAGAACCTCTTTTGGGTTAGGTTCTTTCACCAAGTTAAAACTCAGTATGTGCTGTCTTGTCGGGCATAAGGCGTTGAATTGCCTCTCTTCCTCCGCTGCACTGTGCTGCCACTTGCTTTGTAATTTCACATTTCACGTTTAGGTGGCAGACACCCCAAATGGCATGTGGCATAAATATCTCTTGCTCCTATGAGGGGGGGGGGGTTCTGGGAAAATGTTCCAGGCACTTGATGCAGACAGATGGATGCACAAGTCTCTTCTCTCATGCAGAGAAGATGTTGCCCGTCTTCCAGCAGCATCGAAAGTTTAGAAAGACTTCCTTTGTGTGAGTTCTTTGATGGTGTTGAAGAGTGCTATTGTAACTGAATCTTTTTCCACACTCTGAGCATTCAAAAGGTCTCTCCTTTGTATGAGTTATTTGATGCCTTTGTAGACTGTTCTTCCAACTGAATCTCTTTCCACACTCTGAGCATTCAAAAGGTCTCTCCTTTGTGTGAATTCTGTGATGCTGTTGAAGATGGCCATTCTGAATAAATCTCTTTCCACACTCTGAGCATTCAAAAGGTCTTTCCTTTGTGTG
>NW_025950255.1:0-16992 GCF_021028975.2 Sphaerodactylus townsendi | reverse complement strand
TCCTCGGGCTCCACACTCAAATCTCTTTTTTTTTTTTTTAAATATTTTTATTGATATTTCGGAATTATTACAGATTTATATTGTATACTTTATATACATCCTCCATATCATTTTTCCCTCTTTCTCCCCCCTCCCTCCTTCTTCTTCTCTTCTTTAGATGCACAGCAGCAGGTCCATTCTTTTCAATCTTCTTATCCATTTTTCTTCTGTAATTCCAATTTCGTTTAACCAGTCTTTGAATTCCATCCAAATCTCCTTCATATCCTTTTGTTTTTCTTGCCATATTTGATTTCTTGACATTGTGTCGAAAATTTCTAATTGTATTTGCTCCCATACATATTCCAACCATTTCTGCATTGTCCAGATTTTTTTGTCCTTCCACCCCAATGCTATTACTGCATGGACCGCTCTAATCATGAATTTGAAAAGTTTTCTTTTTCTTTGTTCTATTATAGTATAATCCACTATACCTATAAATAGTAAATCTATATTTATCTTTATTTTTACCTTTACATATTTTTCTATGTATTTTATCACATTTTCCCACATATTTTTTACTTCTATACATTCTAGCCACATATGGGTATATATTGCATTTTTTTCTCCACAATGCCAACATTTCGGACTGAGCCCACTTATCATATATGCCAACTGTTTCGGTGTTCTATACCATTTTAATATTAATTTCTTCTCTAGTTCTGCATATTTATCTATTTTTATTTTATTCATATTGTCTATAATCCTTTTAATAAGGTCTATGTCTTTCACTCCATCTTGTTGCCATTTTTCCATTATGATTCTTATCATGAATTCTTGATCTTCTATCATGTTTTTGTATATAACTCCTAATATTTGTCCTTTCTTTTCCTCATATATTTTTATACAACTTTTCATTATACACTCTTCCTCCCTCCTGGAGGCTTTTATCTTTTCCCAGATTCCTCTTAATAGTAACCAGTTTTCTTTACCCCCTTTCTCTATAAAATTTGGAAACGGTATTAATTCTCCTCTTTCATTGTACAATTGTGCTACCTTGTATATTCCTTGTCTGTGTAGAGATCTTATTGTTTGTGCTCCTTCCTGTCCAACCATGCTCGCGAGTGGTGCCGCACCCAGTAGCCCTGGCATCCATTTTCCCTTCCATTTCTCCCAGATTTCCATTAACACCTTTCTAGGGCCTTTTAATTTTTGTCTTTCTATTTTTGAACAACTTGAATATATTCCAAAGCTACCCGTGTTCAAGTTTATTTCATTTTCGAACTTCATCCATCTGTCTCTTTTATCTATTTGAATTCCCATCAAACTTTTTATTTGAAATGCCTCGTAATATTCCTGTAATTTTGGGAGCCCCCAGCCCATTAGTTTTTTAGACATATAGACTATTTTATTCATCACTCTTGGTTTCTTTTGATTAAATGCCCATAGTTTAATTTTCTTATCCCATTCTTCAAATTGTTTTTTCTTAATCTCCAACGGCAAAGTACGAAATAGATAGAAGAGTTTTGGCATTATACACATTTTTAATGCTACTATTCTCTTAGAGATAGATAGATTCTTCCCTTGCCACTCCTTTAATTGCTTCATTATTTTTTTCCATATTACTTCGTAATTATATTTAAACATCTTTTCCTTCTTATTTGTTAATGTTATACCTAAATATTTAATCTTCTTCTTCACCATTTCTTTTCCTAGTAGTTTTTTTTCTATATTTATTCCCAGGATTTCAGATTTCTCCATATTAACCACCAAACCAGAATGCTTTTGAAAGTCTTCTAATATTATTTTTAATTCTTTTAAAGTTTCTACAGGGTTAGTTGTTATTAGTAATAAATCATCTGCAAATAAGTTTAATCTTATTTCTTCTTTATTGATTTTATAGCCTTTGATCCTACCATTATTTCTAATTCTATCCGCTAGGTATTCCATTGCTACTACAAATAATGATGGAGAAAGCGGACATCCTTGTTTCACCCCTCTTTCTATCCTAATTTCTTCCGACCATCCATTATTTATCATAATCTTTGCTTTATTGTTTTTATATAATTCTTTTAATATCATTATTAATCCCTTTCCAAATCCCGTCTGTTCCATTATTTGGAATAAATATGCGTGGCTAACTGTGTCAAATGCTTTATAGACATCTAATTTTATCATGGCATATTTTTTATCCTTACCATGTTCCATCACATTCAATACATTTCTTATGGGATAGCTAATATCTCTATCCTTCACGAATCCGTATTGATCTTGACCAATTATTTTTGGTAATATTGCCTTTATTCTGTTCGACAATATTTTAGTAAATATTTTATAATCCTGGTTTAATAAACTTATAGGTCTGTATGATTCAACCTGTTCTGGATTGCGCCCTGGTTTTAATATAGTGATTATTTCTGTTTCTCTCCATGTTTCTGGTATTTTCTGTCCCTTTAATATCTTATTATATAACCTTTGTAATTCAGGTATTAATATTTCTGCCATTTCTTTGTAATGCTCTGCTGTAAATCCATCTAAACCAGGAGACTTGTTGGTCTTTAATTCTTTTATTACTAAGCCTATTTCTTCTTGTGTTATATCTTTCTCCATACTTTGTTTCTCCTCCTGTGTTAAATCTTTTTTATGTATTTCCTCTATCCTTTCTGTGTCTATCCTTTTAAATAATTTTTGATAAAATTGTGCAAACCTTTGTCTAATTCTTATGTTTCCTGTTATTCTTTCTTTGTTTTCACTTATTATTGATTTAACTCTTTGTTTTTCTTTCTTTTTCTTTAAATAATTGGCTAGTTGTTTCATTGACTTTATATTGGTTCTTTGAAATTGATTTTTGACCCATGTGTCTTTTTTCCATAACTCTAATTGATCCAATTCCTCCAGTTGTTTATTTAGTAATTTTAATTCATTATAGTCAGTTATATTATTTTTGTTCTGTAGTTTGTCTCTGCAGTCTTTGATTTTTTCCACTAATTGATGTCTTTCCTTATTTAATGCCTTTTTCTGTCTTTTTTGTATTTCTATACAATACCCTCTCATTACTGCCTTCGAGGCATCCCACAACATCCCGTCAGAGACGGTGTTTCTATTTTCTAAAAAATAGTTTTTCATTCCTTCCTGTAAAATCTTCTTATTTCTTTCATTCTTCATTATAATATTGTCATATCTCCATCTATACTGTTTGTCCTCTTTTGCCAGTCTGAGTGTAGCTACCACCGGAGCATGGTCTGACACCCACTCTTTGTGTGTCTGAATCTCTACACATTGTATAGACTCCATGTTCTTTGTCAGGATATAGTCTATGTATGTAAATTCCACACTCAAATCTCTAGCCATTTCCCATCCTCGAGTTGTCAACCCTAAATTCCGTCCACCTTCCCTTACTGGCGGCAGGTGGACAGCTATCTCTTAGGAGGTCCCTCTTTGGACTGGATCAAAGGAGATTTTCCTTTGAACTGATTTAAAAGGGAAAACTCCAGGACACCCAGTTGTCATGCTCAAAACGAGCCCATCATGTGGGTGCAGCCATTAAATCAGGGGTTTCCTTTATTCCAGGCACATGTGGAACAACCTATCTTGTAGTACAGTGATGGCGAACCTTTTCGAGACCGAGTGCCCAAACTGCAACCCAAAACCCACTTATTTATCGCAAAGTGCCAACAGGGCAATTTAACCTGAATGCTGAGGTTTTAGTTTAGAAAAAAAATGGTTGGCTCTGAGGCGTGCGTTACTTGGGAGTAAGCTTGGTGGTAGTCGGTGGCTTTGCTTTGAAGCAACTGTGCAACTCTTCCAATGGGTGAATCACGACCCTAGGAGGGTTTACTCAGAATCACGACCCTAGGAGGGTTTACTCATTGCCAGCAACTGAGCTTAATCCCAGGTAAAGGATTGCACTTTAGTTCTTTGCAAGAAAATCAGTGGGGTTTAACAGCACTTAACAGGGTTACCTACACTGCTTCCCCAAAACTGAGCTTAATCCCAGGTAAAGGATCGCACTTTAGTTCTTTGCAAGAAAATCAGTGGGATTTAACAGCACTTAACAGGGTTACCTACACTGCTTCCCCAAAACTAGATCTTAGGTGTAATGCTAATAATCGAGCCCAGCGGCCCAGGCCAGCCTAGATGTGTGTGTGTGTGGGAGGGGGTGATCCCCCCCCCCCACATGATGAACTCTGTTTGTGCGTGCCCACAGAGAGGGCTCTGAGTGCCACCTCTGGCACCCGTTCCATAGGTTCGCCATCACTGTTGTAGTAGTTGTGTTTTATCTATTGCCAATACAAAGGAGAACAGAGCCTACTTCAGTCCCAAGGGTACCCATGCCTTTTTTGTCACCATCATGTTTTAATTTTAAGAAGCAGAAAAAAACCACACTGCATACCCTTTGCCGTCCCCTTGTGTTCAATGAAGCAGGGGCCTTCTCCCAATACGTATGCACAGGATTGCAGCTGCAGTCATTTTCTCCAAGAAGAAGATGAAGAGCAGAGACAGAGACCCTTTCCACACAAACCAAATAAAATGTTTTGAGGAAGGAAATAAAACTTTCCCTCCATGGAGTTCCACATGGTTTTTAGCCCAAAACGTTTTATTTCTAGCCTGAAAGCGTTTTATTTGCATGCTGTTTTCATGCAGTTCTTTTTTTGAAAATGGTTTTCTGGAACCGTTTTCACTTGCTGTGCGGATCTCTTTAAAACTTTTCCCATGCTGCTGTGCAGTCTTGTTGGCATCATTTTGTGAGCACACACTGGGCATATTACACGGTATTTATGACAGTTTTTTAAAAAAATTATTTCAAGGGGCGGGGATTGTGTCCACATAGTTACATGGACACAACCCCTAGAGTCGCAGCACAAGGCTTTGTAAGAAGAAGTTTTAAAAAAGAAACCGGAACAATCACAAAATGGTGGACAGGAAGAGTTTTTGAGGGGTTGAGTGTGGACAAATTGAGGGTTTTGAAAATGTCATCAGGGGCTTGTGCGGAAAGAACCAGTAAAAGAAAGTTGGCTGCTCTACACTCTCTCCCTACCCCACTTTGCCTGCCATTACAAAGAGAACCATTTATGTACTTTCAAAATGTTTTCAGATCCGATGAATAAAATTTTCTTGCCAAACTCTCTCTTCGTGTACCTAGGGGTAGGAGAGGCCTTTTGAAAAAAATGTCAATGGGTGCATTTTGGATCGAAGCCAGCCTGGGCATACCAGCGCTGAATGTTGCCCTTCACGGCTTTGATTTTGCTGCCCTGAAATGTGTGCATAATGTAATGTCTCGGGCAATCTACGGCAAGGACAACAGTTGCAATCATTTTGCCTTCGCATGTGAATGGCAGGTCAGGAGTGCACGTGAGGGGGGAAAAAAACAAGAAATGCATTGTTCGCTGACAAATGTTTGTGTCTCTCCACTGACACAAACTAAACATTACCGCTGTCCCGCACTGAACGGCGTTGTGCGGCTCCTATAGGAGGATCCTGGGTAGCAGCAAACTTTGTGTGAGGAAGCAGGTGCTGAGAATTCCAGGACAGATGTTACCTATTTCCTGCCTCAGCACATTTCCATACAAATGCTAACACTGATACTTCTGTGTGTTCGTGGCAAAGCAAAGGCAGCTGGCCTGGGGAAGGCTTACATTACGACTAAGGTGATGTAAGGAAAGGAGCTTTGGAAAGTTCTAGGCTGATATCAAAAAGAGTCACGCAACTGCCGTGCCGCCAGTGTATAATGTACTTTTATGTCCTCGGAACACGTGTTAAAGACTCAGTGGGGATAATGACGATCCTTTTGTCATTTTGAACATCAAAAGCCAGGCTGTCTCGTTGTTGGGGAAGGTCCAGAAAATAGTAACCAAAATAGTTTTCAGCAGTTCCCTTAAGAAGCATGGTGTAAACTGTCTGGCTTTTTTTCCATTTAGGAAGAAAAAAACCCTAATGACTAAAGCGAGGGGTCTGATAGAGTGTTAAAATTTATTAATGCTGCAGTCTTGTCAGAGTTTTTCTTCCTCTCTGTCATGCTGCTCAAACTTGGGAATTCTCCAATGAAACTGATGGCCAAGAGGTTCAGGACAAAGAAATGTAGCTAACACAGATGACCAGCCGATGGAACTCACTGCCACAAAATGTAGTATTTAATGAAGTGGTGTAAAAGGATTACCGACAAGAGATCTATTGGTGGCTATTAGTCATCATATCTAAAGTGAGTATGTTCCAGGGCAGTATATCTCTGGCACAGAAGTTGATTTTTATTATACATAATTAATGTTTAAAAAAATTCTGGCTGCTGTCCTTCCTGGCTTAATTACTATCATTCTCAGTTCATCCTTGTGGTTGTTTGTTGTTGGTTGTAAGGCCCCTGCCTTCTTCTTTTGAGAGTGTGGGCTAATGATTGTTTCAATTAAACAAACAGATCTGGAACTCCTTCTCCACGGGGAATTAAAGTGTAGAAGATGACTGCCCGATGCGTTCTCCAGGAGACCAGAAACACCTGGAATGACCTCTGGCTCATAAAGCCTACGTCCTCTTTTGACCCAAGAGGATAAGACTTGTTTGCATCATTTTTGACCTGGAGACAGACAAACCATGATTCACACCCAGTCAGCCTTGCACACATCTCACACTGCAAAGCAATGCAGTTTAAAATCATGTCCTTCTCATCCAACTCATGACTTTTGGTGCCTTCCAATGCTTATCCTTTTTCCTGGCGGAAATGCCCAATACGAGGCAAATGGGAGCGGGCATGGGGGATTCTCAGTCTTATATTTGCCTACTGGTGCTAACGTGTGTTGGGCTGGGGGCAATGGTGGGATTCAAATAATTTAACAACCGGTTCCGGTGGTGGGATTCAAATAATTTAACAACTGGTTGTTTACAAGCACCATTTTAACAACCGGTTCTGCCAAAGTGGTGCGAACCTGCTGAATCCCACCACTGGCTGGGGGTATTTGTAGGGGAGCATTGCAAGAAGGCTAGCCCAATCTCATCAGATCTTGGAAGCTAAGCAGAGTCAGCCCTAGTTAGTATTTGGATGGGAGGCCACCAAGAAATTCCAGGGTCTCTATGCAGAGACCAGCCAATTCTGAATATATCTTGCCTTGAAAAACCTATGGGCTCACCAGAAATCAGCTGCAACGCATAAGTTCTCTACCTGCAGATTCTCCCTATTACAGTATATGTCTCCTGGAGTGGATGTGGTACATCATGATGGGAAAAAGCCTAGAGGATACTTCAGAGGACTAATCTTGTTAGGCTATCCTAGCAAAACTCAGTGGCACCTTAAAGACTAATAACAATAATGTGCTGCAATGAATGGTGTAAGCGTTTAAGGTATTGTTGGACATCTGTTTTATGGTATACAAAATAGTGTAGACTGTATGACATTATACCCCCTGAAGTCCCACCCCAAACTTCAACCAGGCCTTTTTCATCTAGCCAGTTGGATTAAATAGAAGTTAGATCATCTCCGTTTGGCCTCAGTTTGGTGGGAAAGGAAGGGGAGAAGAAGGTGAATGGTGATGATTATTTATTATTTATTAGCTTTGCCATCGTCTTTTGAAATCCATTGACCTCTTACACTGAATGTTGTTTTTAACGTTTTATGCGGACTGTTTTATTGTCTGATATTGGATTTGTTTTTATGGTCATGATTTTGCTGATAGTGTAATTGATTTTATATTGTGACCCACCCTGAGCCCTGCGGGGACCGAGTAGAATACAAATCCAATATCAGACAATAAAACAGTCCGCATAAAACGTTAAAAACAACATTCAGTGTAAGAGGTCAATGGATTTCAAAAGACGATGGCAAAGCTAATAAATAATAAATAATCATCACCATTCACCTTCTTCTCCCCTTCCTTTCCCACCAAACTGAGGCCAAACGGAGATGATCTAACTTCTATTTAATCCAACTGGCTAGATGAAAAAGGCCTGGTTGAAGTTTGGGGTGGGACTTCAGGGGGTATAATGTCATACAGTCTACACTATTTTGTATACCATAAAACAGATGTCCAGCAATACCTTAAACGCTTACACCATTCATTGCAGCACATTATTGTTATTAGTCTTTAAGGTGCCACTGAGTTTTGCTAGGATAGCCTAACAAGATTAGTCCTCTGAAGTATCCTCTAGGCTTTTTCCCATCATGATGTACCACATCCACTCCAGGAGACATATACTGTAATAGGGAGAATCTGCAGGTAGAGAACTTATGCGTTGCAGCTGATTTCTGTGGTGAGCCCTTAAGGTTTTCAAGGCAAGATATATTCAAGAAATTGGCTGGTCTCTGCATAGAGACCCTGGAATTTCTTGGTGGTCTTCCATCCAAATACTAACTTGGGCTGACTCTGCTTAGCTTCCAACGTCTATTGAGATTGGGCTAGCCTTCTTATAATGCTCCCCTACAAATACCCCCAGCCAGTGGTGGGATTCAGCAGGTTCGCACCACTTTGGCAGAACCGGTTGTTAAAATGGTGCTTGTAAACAACCAGTTGTTAAATTATTTGAATCCCACCACCGGAACCGGTTGCTAAATTATTTGAATCACACCATTGCTAGCCCAACACACGTTAGCACCAGTAGGCAAATATAAGAATGAGAATCCCCCATGCCGGCTCCCATTTGCCTCGTATTGGGCACATTTCCGTAGGAAAAAGGATAAGCATTAGGAAGGCACCAAAAGTCATGAGTTGGATGAGAAGGACATGATTTTTAAACTTCCATTGCTTTGCAGTGTGAGATGTGTACAAGGCTGACTGGAGGTGTGAATCATGGTTTGTCTGTCTCCAGGTCAAAAATGATGCAAACAAGTCTTATCCTCTTGGGTCAAAGGAGGCCGTAGGCTTTATGAGCCAGAGGTCATTCCAGGTGTTTCTGGTCTCCTGGAGAACGCACTTGTCGGGCGATCATCTTCTACACTTTAATTCCCCGTGGAGAAGGAGTTCCAGATCCTGTTTGTTTAATTAGAGCAATCATTAATACACTCTCAAAAGAAGAAGGCAGGGGGCCTTACAACCAACAACAAACAACCACAAGGATGAACTGAGAATGATAGTAATTAAGCCAGGAAGGACAGCGGCCAGAATTTTTTTAAGCAGTATTAATTATATGTAATAAAAATCAACTTCTGTGCCAGAGATATACGCCGCTGCCCTGGAACATACTCACGCTTTAGATATGATGACTAATAGCCGCCAATAGATCTCTTATGCATTGAAATCCTTTTACACCACTTAAATTTAAATACTACATTTTGTGGCAGTGAGTTCCATCGGCTGGTCATCTGTGTTAGCTACATTTTCTTTGTCCTGAACCTCTTGGCCATCCGGTTTCATTGGAGAATTCCCAAGTTTGAGCAGCATGACAGAGAGGAAGAAAAACTCTGACGGACTGCAGCATTAATAAATTTTAACACTCTATCAGACCCCTGGCATTAGTCATTAGGGTTTTTTTTCTTCCTAAATGGAAAAAAAAAAGCCAGACAGTTCCTACCATGCTTCTTAAGGGAACTGCTGAAAACTATTTTGGTTACTATTTTCTGGACCTTCCCCAACAACGAGACAGCCTGGCTTTTGATGTTCAAAATGACAAAAGGATCGTCATTATCCCCACTGAGTCTTTAACACGTGTTCCGAGGACATAAAAGTACATTATACACTGGCGGCACGGCAGTTGCGTGACTCTTTTTGATATCAGCCTAGAACTTTCCAAAGCTCCTTTCCTTACATCACCTTAGTCGTAATGTAAGCCTTCCCCAGGCCAGCTGCCTTTGCTTTGCCACGAACACACAGAAGTATCAGTGTTAGCATTTGTATGGAAATGTGCTGAGGCAGGAAATAGGTAACATCTGTCCTGGAATTCTCAGCACCTGCTTCCTCACACAAAGTTTGCTGCTACCCAGGATCCTCCTATAGGAGCCGCACAACGCCGTTCAGTGCGGGACAGCGGTAATGTTTAGTTTGTGTCAGTGGAGAGACACAAACATTTGTCAGCGAACAATGCATTTCTTGTTTTTTTCCCCCCTCACGTGCACTCCTGACCTGCCATTCACATGCGAAGGCAAAATGATTGCAACTGTTGTCCTTGCCGTAGATTGCCCGAGACATTACATTATGCACACATTTCAGGGCAGCAAAATCAAAGCCGTGAAGGGCAACATTCAGCGCTGGTATGCCCAGGCTGGCTTCGATCCAAAATGCACCCATTGACATTTTTTTCAAAAGGCCTCTCCTACCCCTAGGTACACGAAGAGAGAGTTTGGCAAGAAAATTTTATTCATCGGATCTGAAAACATTTTGAAAGTACATAAATGGTTCTCTTTGTAATGGCAGGCAAAGTGGGGTAGGGAGAGAGTGTAGAGCAGCCAACTTTCTTTTACTGGTTCTTTCCGCACAAGCCCCTGATGACATTTTCAAAACCCTCAATTTGTCCACACTCAACCCCTCAAAAACTCTTCCTGTCCACCATTTTGTGATTGTTCCGGTTTCTTTTTTAAAACTTCTTCTTACAAAGCCTTGTGCTGCGACTCTAGGGGTTGTGTCCATGTAACTATGTGGACACAATCCCCGCCCCTTGAAATAATTTTTTTAAAAAACTGTCATAAATACCGTGTAATATGCCCAGTGTGTGCTCACAAAATGATGCCAACAAGACTGCACAGCAGCATGGGAAAAGTTTTAAAGAGATCCGCACAGCAAGTGAAAACGGTTCCAGAAAACCATTTTCAAAAAAAGAACTGCATGAAAACAGCATGCAAATAAAACGCTTTCAGGCTAGAAATAAAACGTTTTGGGCTAAAAACCATGTGGAACTCCATGGAGGGAAAGTTTTATTTCCTTCCTCAAAACATTTTATTTGGTTTGTGTGGAAAGGGTCTCTGTCTCTGCTCTTCATCTTCTTCTTGGAGAAAATGACTGCAGCTGCAATCCTGTGCATACGTATTGGGAGAAGGCCCCTGCTTCATTGAACACAAGGGGACGGCAAAGGGTATGCAGTGTGGTTTTTTTCTGCTTCTTAAAATTAAAACATGATGGTGACAAAAAAGGCATGGGTACCCTTGGGACTGAAGTAGGCTCTGTTCTCCTTTGTATTGGCAATAGATAAAACACAACTACTACAACAGTGATGGCGAACCTATGGAACGGGTGCCAGAGGTGGCACTCAGAGCCCTCTCTGTGGGCACGCACAAACAGAGTTCATCATGTGGGGGGGGGAATCACCCCCTCCCACACACACACACATCTAGGCTGGCCTGGGCCGCTGGGCTCGATTATTAGCATTACACCTAAGATCTAGTTTTGGGGAAGCAGTGTAGGTAACCCTGTTAAGTGCTGTTAAATCCCACTGATTTTCTTGCAAAGAACTAAAGTGCGATCCTTTACCTGGGATTAAGCTCAGTTTTGGGGAAGCAGTGTAGGTAACCCTGTTAAGTGCTGTTAAACCCCACTGATTTTCTTGCAAAGAACTAAAGTGCAATCCTTTACCTGGGATTAAGCTCAGTTGCTGGCAATGAGTAAACCCTCCTAGGGTCGTGATTCTGAGTAAACCCTCCTAGGGTCGTGATTCACCCATTGGAAGAGTTGCACAGTTGCTTCAAAGCAAAGCCACCGACTACCACCAAGCTTACTCCCAAGTAACGCACGCCTCAGAGCCAACCATTTTTTTTCTAAACTAAAACCTCAGCATTCAGGTTAAATTGCCCTGTTGGCACTTTGCGATAAATAAGTGGGTTTTGGGTTGCAGTTTGGGCACTCGGTCTCGAAAAGGTTCGCCATCACTGTACTACAAGATAGGTTGTTCCACATGTGCCTGGAATAAAGGAAACCCCTGATTTAATGGCTGCACCCACATGATGGGCTCGTTTTGAGCATGACAACTGGGTGTCCTGGAGTTTTCCCTTTTAAATCAGTTCAAAGGAAAATCTCCTTTGATCCAGTCCAAAGAGGGACCTCCTAAGAGATAGCTGTCCACCTGCCGCCAGTAAGGGAAGGTGGACGGAATTTAGGGTTGACAACTCGAGGATGGGAAATGGCTAGAGATTTGAGTGTGGAGCCCGAGGAGGGCAGGGTTGAAGGAAGGAACTCTGTTGAATATAATGCCATAGTGCAGTGGTTTCCCATCTTTTTGTGTCTGAGTATCTCTTTTTAACATAACAGATTCCCCTTGCATGAGAGCGGTTGTAATATAAACGTCAATTGATTGAGAAAATACATGAGAAAAGTATCAAAATGACAGTGCTTACTGCATATATGAAGTCATACACATAGAGGTGTAGCAAGGGGGAATAGCACCCAGTGTACTGGTGCGTCCTCCGCCCCACCACAGCCCCACCATGGCCCCGCCACACCCCACAGGGGCACACGCCTGGTGCGTCCCCCCTAGCCCCTTGGAGCTATGCCTCTGCATAGACCCCTTGTAATAACTCAGTGAACTCCTAGGGACTTCTGACCTCCTGGATGGCAGCCATTTTGCCATAGAGCCCAACCTTCAAGGCAGCCATTTTCTCCAGGGGAATTGATCTCTGCAGTCTGGAGATCCATAGTAATCCTGGGAAATCTCAAGGCCCCACCTGGGGTGGGCAGCCCTAACTGGTGGAAGGAAGCTCTGTATAGCTCTTCCCTCTTCTTTAAGGTGACCAGATGGTCACCTTTGTAAACCGAAACGGGGGTAGGCGGCCACGCGTGCACGCATGCGCACACGGCCGCAGGAGCGCACGGCCTTCTGGGGCGCTGCCATTTCCCGCCCTGTCACAGCCCTGAAACGGCAAGCCCCAGAAGGCCATGCTCCTGCGGCTGCGCGCGTGGGAGGCTGTTGCACTGCCTTGTGCCCCAGAAGGCAGTGCGGCAGCCTCCCAAAAATTGGGACAATTTAAATAACCCGCGGGACGCGGGACAAATTGTTTGAAGGCAGGACTGTCCTGCCAAAGGCGGGACGTCTGGTCAGCCTGCTCTTCTTGGCTCTTTAAGTGGTTTATCCTCTTCCCTTCCTGCTGCCATGACAGGGGGTGTCTTTTTGCACATGTACACCCCCTCCCCAAATTTGGAAGCAGCCCCTAGAATTAGAAGCAATTGTACTTGTTGGGGGGGGGGCTTTAATCACATTTTTGGTCTTAACCCTCCCCCCGCCCCCCCGGTGTAAATCAGTGCTTTAAAGGGCTGCATTGGAGTCCCCAGAAAATCATTTTTCGCCTCGGCTGCTATTTCTTATTTGTATTTATTTTCTGAGTGCTGAAGGAAAAGAAACAGGTTGATCCCCAGAGGATGAAAATTAAATATCCTCTCCAAAGCACCTGCTGGGGTTTTAGCCATTACCTAAGAAGCTAATAACAAGTGTGAGGGAAACACACAGCCCATTCTTCAAGGGAAACTTCACTTAGAGACATTATTTACCCCACCTGCTTCCTGCCTGGAACAAATTGCAGCCCCAGATCCCTGCTGTGTCAGAAGGGAAGCGGCCCAAATGCTGCAGAGCCAGTGAGCTCAGCCTTTCCTGCTACCAGGAAGTGACTCTGAGTATCTAGTCATTGTTCTTCAAATCAGGGAAAGGTCTTTTTTGTGAAAGTGGGGAACGGATTGTGCGGTGTGGGTGGGGTTAAGGCACTCGTGGCTCGTTTTTGAAGCTGTTCAGAAGAACGGAACAAATGAGGGAGTGGTTTTACAAGAATACTTTTTAAAAAGCAAGCGTTGTTACTTTGTGGTAAACTGTAACTATGCAGCAAAGGGGATGATTAATCAGCAAATTAGAAACATCCGAGTTCTTCTCCCAAGTGACAAGTTACAAGAATTATGGGGGTGGACCTGACTCACAGGGAAGGGAATGGCTGCTGTCTCTTTACCGACTGTTGAAGGAAAGGGGGGTTTTTCGGTAGTAGTTCTATAGCACACTGCATTTGTTCTGTTCTGTTCTGTGTGTCTGTTTGTTTTGGGGGATGTTACCAAATTTTGTGAAAGCTCTGATTCGATCTTAATACTGGAGTTTCTCAGTGCTCAGGTTGACATTGGGCCTTTCCCCACTTACCTTAAGCCCCGCGCTACTTGAGGAGAGTAGTGTGGGGTCCCCCGGCACTCCCCACGACAGGGGCGGCGACAGCGCAGCCACCCCGACGCTGCCGCTGTCGCACCCCCTCAGCACGCGGCATCCCTGGCGCTCTTCTTAACGGTGCCTTTTGATGACCCCGCGCATAGGGGGGATCGGAGAGAGTGGGGAAAGGCCCATTGTGATCTTTTCATGTTTCAGTGCTCAGATTGAAATTGTGTTCAGTGGAATGGAACTTGTACCACAAACCAAAATAATAGGAAGTCAGACAGTGGAATGGTTGTTAAAATTGATGCCTATCAGAATTTAGATGGTTAGCTTCTCAGAGGCAGAGAACTTTGCTTGCTTGCTAAGGCTGGTGGTATCCTACTGGGGTTACGCACATGCACACCCTGACCACTGGTGGGGAATGTGGGGATGGGTTCCCAGATCCAGGTTGGGAAGCTCTTGGATATTTGGAAATGGCCCCTGAAGAAGTGGGAAACCTCAGAGGATAACATGCCATAGAGTCCATCTTTCATTTTATCCATGGGTATTCTGTAGTCTGGAGATGAACTGCAATTTTTCTAGGAGATCCCCCACCTGGAGGCTGACACCCAGAAGCGTACCAGAGGAAAATGGTGCCCAGAGACAAATTTTCTCCAGGACGCCCCCCAGGCTCTGCCCCCACCACCCTAGCTCTGCGCCCTGATGCCCCCAGGCTCCACCCTCACTGCCCTCGACCCCGCCCATGTCACCATGGACATGGGCAAGGTCTAGGGTGCCCACCTCTCCCACCCACTCCCCCTGACAGCTGGGCTCCCAGCCTGCAGTCTCTTCTGACCTCCCCTCCCAGCAGGCCAGAAGAGACTGCAGTCCCGGCCTCAGAGACCTTCTTTTATAAGGGGTGGGACTTCCTGCTCCCCAAGCCCCACCCCCGGCCTCAGTGCTTATAAAAGGAAGTCTCCGAGGCCGGGACTGCAGTCTCTTCTGGCCTGCGTGGAGGGGAGGTCAGAAGAGACTGCTGGCTGCTGACTGGGAACTCAGTGGGCCGGGGGGGGGGAGAAAGGGACGGGGGAGTTGAGGGCGGGGTTAAGGGCGCTTGGAGGCAGCAGGATGAGGCACGCGAAAACGATGAGACAGCAGTGCTTCCTGGTCAAATTTTGTGCCCCCCACGTCACCAGAAGAGTGGCGCCCAGGGACAAGGGTACCCTTGTCCCTAGGCAGATACGCCACTGCTGACACCCCCGTATTGAACCACTTCGTTTAGCCAAGCCTGAAGCCTCTTTCCTCTGCCAGAAAAGCTTCTAGAATGTCTTCAATCAAGAAGAAGGTTTTTTAGTATGAGCTCTTTCCTATTCTTGGCTGGCCAACCTACCTTCCTTCAGATGGGATTAAGTGTATTTCAGCAAACATTTCTGAATATATACATACATTCTCCTCCCCTACTTTTATTCCAAAAAACCCTTTTAAATCTTTCTCCCTCCCCAACTGCACATTCCATGATTCATAAGCACAGCTCATCAAACCTTCTTCTGAAAACCCCAAGAGGAATGTCCAGTTCGCAAACACATCTGCGTACACACCACAATTAAGAATGGCAAATTGTTTTTTAGGTAACGGCGAACACCTGCAAACGCCTCCTGGTAAATCAGTCTGTAGGAGACACTGCGGAGACTGCATCTGAGAGGCATTGTTCGTCTTTCCTGGACTTCCCCCGTTGTCCAGTAAATCTCACCAATAAAAGAACCATTTTCAAATTAGCAGCGTGCCAATCGGAGAGAGAACAGCCGTGAGTGAGCGACATGTCACATGCGAAACCAGCAGGAAGGATTTGACTCACTGTAAAAATCTGGAAAGAAAACCAGGGATATAAAACATGCTCTTTCCCACAGTTACTTTCCAGGGACCAGGCTGCTATAGCAGGTGAAGGTTGTGGGCATAACCCTTACATGAAGCCCTTCTTAATCTACCTGGGACACAATTTTGATTTTTAAGGAAGAGGTGTACAAGGATCTACAGCTACAACCTGTTATTTCTGTAGCTTCAGACCAGGCATCTAAAGTAGCAGGATGTTGCCTGCAAAAGATTATGCAGTTTTAATAGAGTTAGTTAACCCTAAATGGACTGCTTGCACTCCAAGTTTGCAACATTTCCCCTAAGGCAAAAACTTAGTGCAGTTCAGACCTGATTGCTTCAGCATCTCCGGCTCTGCGTGAACATTTTCACTAATAAATAAAGCTGTTTAATTTGGCTGTGTGGTGTAGGATGTGAGAGGTTCTTTTTTTCCCCATAGTGCCTCTCACGAGCTGTACATTAAGGTTAATTACAAGATCATTAATTGCATCCCGCTAATGCCTTGGAGAGGTTTATTTTCTCCCCGTTCCCTGAAGCAATTATGTCAGCAAAGACCAGCTTAATTGCTTTATTAGGCCGTGCACATGGATGGGTTACAGGCTGCAGAGATCTCCAGGTTAGATAAGAGGCATATTTTGGCAAGGGCCAGGAAGCTGTCCGAAGCAGCTGCACCAGGCAGCTTAAGAATATTTGCTTTTCTGCTGTGAAATGGCTATGGTAGTCGAGCTTCTTGGTTTTGTGTAGTGGAATTTGTTCAGTGTTGATCTTTCATGTCTGTCTGTGGTAAAAAAGGACAATGGGGTATGTCCTGGTGTGGCCAACAGGGGTGGATTGGGACCAAAACCAAGGCAGGACTAATGATGAGTCTCAGAGTAGTATTATGGTTAGAATGCCAGACTAGAGTATAGGCTCAAATCCTCATTCAGCTATGAATCTCCCCCCGTGATCCTAATCCGATCTTTCTTTCTCTCTAATCTACCTCATAGGGTTGTTGTGATGATAAAATGTTGAAGTTAAAACCAATTTAAGCCAAGCATCGTGGTGGTGTGCACAAGTGAAGGTGCAAAAGTGGTGGAACTGTGTTTGGCCGTTTCCTCACGGGCGGAATATGGCGGCCTGGGGACGGCAAAAACGTCGGATTAGGATCAC